>NC_041395.2:80577134-80877134 GCF_900747795.2 Erpetoichthys calabaricus
TATATTATTACTGATAGTTGCACTATTACTTCAAGGCTTCAAAAGCCCAGGTGCATTACACAGTATTCACCAAACTGAATTCTGTGTTCGTCTCTCCGACCACCAGATCACAAACCCAACATTTAAACAATATTTAAGTTAAACTTGTGCGATACCCATTCATACATCCAGTTTTTCGGAGCCTCGTCACACCTGCCATAAAGTTCTCTACACTGAACATACACCTGGGGACCCCTTACAGCGAGGGAGCAGCACTACTGCCACACTACCGTGCATGTTTAATACCTGCTTTAATGCACTTCATCATGAAAATGATATCAAGTATTTATCTTAGCATTCTAAATTTTCAGAGAGCAGGAATATTATACAGTGAACGGATTCTGTATGGTGATCACTGTCTCCTCTTAGTGCGGAGGAAGTCAGTTTAAGAAGCGTAGCGATTATCAACTGGGTCGGGGAACACAACACAAAGCATTTAATGTGCTATATAACTTATGACGGGGTTTGAGAAAATCTAGTAAATTAAATATTCATTTTACGATGAAGTTTAGTTTACGATGTTCTACTTTAATGACAAAGTACGAGAATAAAGTCAACATGTCGTCACAATATTACACAGTACCCAGGTACATTACACTGTATTGAAAACAAATAAAACAAGTACAACTTGGCTTGCAGTATTATCCAGTAGTATAGAAACAGTATTTACACATCTGACCTTTTAAAACTAAAGCATCTCCAGGCGACAGACGTGACTCCTTTTTTTCGGCTCTCTGTCCATTTTCACTGCGCGGCATACCTATGCTACCGCCCACTATTTGGTGGTGTAGCAGTGAAAAGAGCCCTAGTGCAACAAATCTGTGTTTAGCGGTGTAGCAGTGAAAAAGGTCCCCACTTGAACAGTTTCCCGCTGCGCCATGTTCCGAACGTCGTTTAGGCAATTTAAACCGGTGTTGCGGTATAAAAAAAATCCATATCATAAAAAAAATAAAAAACGGTTTTCGGTATGAACCGGTATACCGCCCAGCACTACTTCGAAGCCCCGTTTGAAGCTCGTCATGACGCAATCTCAGCACTACGCATGTCTGAGGCTTCGGAGCCCCGTCATGATGCAATCTCAGTATGCATGTCTGCGCAGTGCTTCTAACCAAGCTTGACGATTCTAGTGTGCATGTGTGCTTAGTGCTTCGAATCATTATTCATCGAGCTCCCGTTTGAAGTACATATGGCATCAACAGAGTTCAAAAACTCGACAGAATTCCCATTGAAATGAATGTTTGTGGATGATCCATACATGTTAAATGATTGTGCCCAATAATACTTTATGGCAAAAAATAAAATGATAAATTATACATCATACAAATGCCGACTTGTAGAATGCATAATGCTGCAAAGAAGAGCTTTAGTAATATGAGTGATGACACATCTCTCACTATAATACTCTCATAAATATCCATTCTTCACCTCATGCAACGTTTTCATGCAACACTGAACGTATGTCATATAGTATACATCTATATATCATTGTTTTTGTCTTCATTACATATATACATACATACAAAACATGCATTATATACATTCACCCTGCTGAAAACAGTAGTGGTGCAGCGGTAGCGTTGCCGCTCCATAATAAGGATTGTGTGGGTTCGGGTCCCACATCCACCCATTGTGAATTATGACCCAAAAGAGTCTGTTTTTCTTTTTTTTTTTTTTTCATTTAACAGCAAATTCCACCGTGGACCGAGAGCGAGCAAGGCGAGAACACTAGTAAAGATATATCAAATGGAAATGGGCATCTTGTTTTATGTCTATAACAAAAAAAAATTTGAGTGACGATTTCAACTGTTATTGTAGTTGTTGATGGCGGGTTTAGCGGTTTAAATTTTTCTATATTAAATTAATAAGGTGGAATGTGTTCTTACTTTGAGTGTTGGGGGGGGGGGGGGGGGGAGAGCTACACGGTAAATGTGTTAGTAACTGGGATTGCGCCTCTATAACTGGAAGATTGCTTAGGAATGATACAGACTGGACAACTATATGTTTTAGGAAATGTTTTATTATTGCACTGTGCTGTGACTAAGACAACTTTTACTGATCGGCTGTCCGGACCCTGAAGATGTGTTCATGAGGAAGGGATACTGTTGTTAAAAGCAAATGCTTTTTCGGCAGCAGGTCCAGATGTATTTATCCCCATGCTTTTTGTTGTTGCCTCAGTACTCAAGAGGATCTTTAATGCCGACCGTGATGCGTGCAATGCTCACTTGATACATGCACAGCTCACCTCGGAGTGTCCCGTGTGTGTCTGTGTGCCAGTGACTGAACTTTGCCGTGTCTCTTAGCCTCTCTGATGTGCTCCGGATTGACACCTTTGAATGTTTGGTGCAGCAGAGCAAATTCAACCTGATCTACCATAGTGGGTTTGTTATCACCTTATTCAATGGAGGGGTTCATGGAAGTCAAATGGTGATGAATAGAAGATGAATTAATGTAAATACGTGAGCTGCCTTATGCAATTAGTCATTGCATTTTGATGGCGATTCTAAGTGGGGATGATTCCCGAACAGATCTCTTATACGATCCTTCCACAGTATCTCTCAAAATTATTTCGTTCAAATTGGTTATAAAGATTTCACTCGAGATTATTTTTTTAATTATTATTAATTATGATGAGTCTTTAGTTTGGTTCGAACTTGAGCTAGCACTACGCTCAGAATTTGAAAAGCAACCACCTTAGTTAATTGAGCCACTGACGGCGTCTTTTCTCGTGGCGAACTCTACTTTTGAGCTCCAAAAAATATTGTAAAGTATTAATAAATGAAATATTTTAATACTTAATCGAATAATAACATCTGTGATTTAAGGATGTCACCTTTTCTTTCTCAAATGTGCTTACCCATATCATGGCAAAGTACAGGGATAAACCTTTATTTTCTGTCTACTCCGTGTTAATTAAGTCAGACCAAAGAAAACATTTAAGGCTATTAAATGTGATCTCAAGAAAAGATGATGGTTAATTATAATACTAATAACAGGAGCGATTATAATGATACAGTGCAAAAGTAAATACTAATTGAAAGAGCCGGGAATCCATGAGTGATGCGTCTTATTTTGTTCAACTCTTGCTATCGCATAGTGCATTCTGCCTGTCGGCGTTAGTTATATTTATATTTTTTAGACATCAGACACTAGAAGCTGCTGACGAACCCTTCTCTTAGTTGTCAGTCTGTGGTTGCGAAAAAATAAGAGCAATACGAGTTGTAACAGACATCATTGAAGTGGATCATAAGTTTGTGTAACGTTAATGAAAATGGCCAGGAGGTGTCACAAGAGTGGTGAGTGTGAAATGCTTCGAAGCTTCGATACGATTTCCGACACAATTGCTTCAAACGTGTTGATCCTTCGTGAGGCTTCACTCCGCCCATCACTAAAGGTATTTATTCAAAAAAAGCAAATACAGCAACAATGGCTCTTTCCTTTTGAAGCAGCCTAAAAAACAATCCTTTTATACTTCAATTCAATTCAAATTACATAGTCCTTTATATCATGTGTCATTCGTGGAGCTGAATAATGATTTCTGTTGAACTTGCTGCTGAAATTAGGGTGGAGTGCCCTTTTTATATGAAAATTGAAGTGAAGGAGGGTTAATTGGTAGCCTTGTGCATAATTAAGATGCCTTGAGAAGATAGGCAACACCTTCAGTAATCAGTTTCTTGTGCTTGTAATGTGATTGCTTCTAGGTTGTGATATTGGTACCTTAATTTTGTTCATGATGAAGATTGGAAGTTTACCCTGCCGTGTTTAATTAAAAATAATTAGATTTTTTTTTTAGGTTGGTGAGAATGTGGATTTTAGGGTAGGCTTTATAACAAATAACCATGGAAAAGAGAGTGACTCTTAGCTTGAAACTTGTCTTGGTGTTTACTTACTATACCTGTGGCTGCAGTTATCTGTGAGGAGTTTTCTTCATGTTTGTGTGGTACTTAGTTTTTTTTCTCACATCCTAAAGCTCTATGTTTTAAATTGATCTGTTCCCATATAAATGAGTGTTTTCAATGTAGCCTGGTGCTGCGGGGATAGGCAATGACTCCATGAATCATTGAACTAGATAAGCAAGACCACATATCTATATCCATTACAGCCAGAGGATGAATACAAAGTCATTTTTCTTTATCATGAATGTATATGGTGCTTGTTTTAGCCAGTTATTCTTGCCATTATTATATATAATCCCCTCATTCAGTTGTCAGACACTGCAACTTAAAATCGATGCAAGACAGTGCTGAGTGGTTAGCAACATCATGCTCTCATTACAGGAGCCAGTAATGTTTTTTTACTACTGAATCCACATAATTAGATGAAGGTGGCAATAATGAAAGAATTTTTTTTTCTTGAAGGGGCAAGTAGGATTTTCATGTGTTGTTAAATTAAATTGGGCGATATTTTAAGTAAATTAACTATTCCCTCAATCCCTTGCTGAAAGTCAAGCTTTGTAACTGTGCTGTTGCCAACAAAAAATGAAAAGTGCAGGCAATAGATTTTACTTATACATCTTTAACACCTGCCTGTTGCATGCTACCAACAACTGTCCTACAATTGCCCTCCTCCAAAACTGAGATTGACATACATGGCATACCTTTACTCTTAATATGGAGGGTGCAACACCCCATCCCGAAAAAATGTTACATAAAAACATCCAAAACAGGTGAAAAGGAGCAATTACTTCTCTGATTTTAATTATTTTTGAATGTTTGTCTAGTTATCCTTGCAATTGGAGTTTTGTGCATGTCCTTAAAATGAAAAAAAAATGCAATAATTAAAATATTTTTTTCTTTATTGCAGTATAAGAATTTAGGAACAATAGCTGGTAATACAATAATTGGCACCACACAAGAAGCAAGTCAGTTTACAGTGCACATACACTCACTCGTCACAGGACACTTCAGTGTTACCAATCATCCTCAACGTGTACATCTTACAGATGTGGGAAGAAACCCATGTAAAATGTGTGTAAACCGATGAGAACACATTTTGTTAACTCTAAAGAGTCTGTCACTGGGCTGGGATCTGAACACTTAAATCTAAAGTTAAAAAAATACATTTGGATACAGCTATCTGCAGCTTACTGAGGACTGTTATTTTGTTTATTATTTGGTAAAAATTAACAGTCATAGTCTATTTCACAGAAATAAGGTGAATTAACATATGTCGACAAATTTCAGTGGGGTTGAGTACAAACTGCAGCAGGTACGGGTGTGTTTGTATTGAAATACAGTAAGTACAGGTGCATCAGGGGTGTGTTCTTGCTCCTACTCTGTTCAATGCTTGTATGAACTGGGTATAGGGCAAGGTCGTGGGGTTCAGCAGCTGTGGGGCATCTGTTGGTGAAGAAAGATTCATGGATCTTGACTTTGCTGATGATACTGTGATATTTGCGGAGTCAATGGAGGCTGTGATCGGGGCACTCGAGAGACTGAGCGAGGAGTCCGAGTGTCTGGGCTTATGAGTGTCCTGGATAAAAACCAAGATCCAGGCCTTTAATGACCTCTTCGGCACAGCCATCAGCAGTGTGTCTGTTTGCAGAGGGAGTGTCGACCTTGTCGAGAGGTTTACTTACAGTACCTTGGCAGTGACATTCATGTCTCTGGTGACTCTTCCTATGAAGTCAGTAGATTGATTGGGAGAGCATGGGGTTCATGAGGTCATTGGAAAGGGGTGTATGGCACTCCCGATATCTATGCAAATGACAAAGGTCCAAGTCTTTAAAGTCCTGGTGCTTCCTGTTTTGCTATATGGTTGCGAGGCATGGACGCTATCCAGTGACTTGAGATGAAGACTGGACTCCTTTGGTACTGTGTCTCTCCGGAAAATCCTTGGGTACCATTGGTTTGACTTTGTGTCGCGGTTGCTCATGGAGTCCCGAATGAGGCATATTACCTGCATTGTGAGGGAGCGTCAGTTACGGCACTACGGCCATGTGGCACAATTCCCCGAGGGTGATCCAGCTCGCAGGATCCTCATTGTTGAGGACCAGAGTGGCTGGACCAGGCCAAGGGGTCGCCCACTTAACACCTGACTGCGGCAGATAGAGGGTAATTTCTGGAGGGTGGGACTGGACCGTGTGTGTGCCTGGGGGGGTTGCCAACTGGGATCCCAAGTTGTTTCATCATGTAGTGGGTGCGGCAACGCACTGTACCAGTGCATGCTCCCCAACTTGACTTGACTCTTATTAAAATGGTGACTGCTTGCTGTTGTTTTTTATTAATATTTTTTTATTGAGGATTTACAATTCTAGTTTAAGATTGTCAGCTAAATTTTTGCAATATAAGCCAGTGAAGAACTATTAAAAGTATAATACCATTTGCTCCCTTAAAGGTGGTCACAGTAATTTGAAAAAAAATAAAAAACAGAAGACCAGTATCTGAAATACATCATTCACAAGACATTGCATCTTGATTTTTGCCCACTGCTAAGTGTCAGTGTGCTACATTAAAAAAGTAAAAAAGAAAGCTTATGTGTGCTACATAGGTTTGTTAATTTCTAAAATTTTATTTCCTTAGGTGTAGGACAAATCTTTAGCTCTAATCTACAGGACGTCTACAATAAAATTATATTTTTACAAAACTGTTGTGAATGTGAATATAAGGTGATACTTTTACCCACTTCTGCAGACATCACTTCATTTATGCTGTCTGTCCTTTGGCGATTCCAAGTCAATTCATCTGCGTTTTAAAATGGACTTGTATACTACAGTGAATTAATTTTAAGTACATGATTTTGCAAAGTGTTGTTAAAGTTTATTTTATTTAATGTAGTCTGCTAATTAATATGATTGAATTATTATCATTGATAATATTTTTAAATGTCACTCATTGTTACAAAAATATTTAATATTGAAAAAAAAACAGATTTTTTGAAGTAACAAAAAAATATATAATGCTCCAACTATAAAATCAGTAAGTTTGATTAGAATAAATGATAATCGTACTTCTTCTGTTGCTAGTTCCCAACATTAATACGCAATCTGAATGTTTTTTCTACTATGTGCATGGTATTGATCATTTCAATAAGTATGAATCCTAATATTTTTTAAACATCCATATTTTTTTAATGTAGAATTAGATCATATTTTTTTAATGTAGAATTAAATCACTGCCAAGGAAACACTATTTTTTTTTAGTATGAAATTGATGTTAGAATTAAAATGTTTAAAATTTAAGAAGATATTGGTTACCATGGACAATTTTTTTAACAGTAGCTTAATCTAAATTAAGATATGCAACCAGAAGCAATACGAGGAATCAATATTGCTAACAGTTTATGTTTATGATAAGTTATGTTAACCTAAACCAGGCATTAAAACTGTTATTCAGTATTACTAGACATGTTTGTATAGCTGGTCATTAACAATGATAAAATGATGTGAATTTAATACTTAAGGCATCAGTAAATTTTAAATGTCTTGATATTTTTTCACACATATATAATATTCAGTCACACCACAATGAATATTACAGCAATTTAGCATTTAATACCTTTCCGTTTCCAAACGCTGAGGGGAACTGTTTGCTTTCATTTTCTTACTCAAAGTTGTGGAACAGATGTGGCACATATTGCAATTCAGTTCTCAGATACAGTGGTGCTTAGATTGAGACATTTGAAAGTATGACATCAAGCTTGGAGTCTTTCTGATTATTACACATAAACATCCATCCATCCATCCATCCATTTTCCAACCCTGCTGAATCTGAACACAGGGTCACGGGGGTCTGCTGGAGCCAATCCCAGCCAACACAGGGCACAAGGCAGGAACCAATCCCGGACAGGGTGCCAACCCACCGCAGGACACACACACACACACACACACACCAAGCACACACTAGGGCCAATTTAGAATCACCAATCTACCTAACCTGCATGTCTTTGGACTGTGGGAGGAAACCAGAGCACCCGGAGGAAACCCACGCAGACACGGGGAGAACATGCAAACTCCACGCAGGGAGGACCCGGGAAGCGAACCCAGGTCATAAACATTATACAGTATTGTTTTGTAAGTTCTAAGTGTAAAACACATGCCACAAAGTGTTTTTTGAATAATTTCAAAATATAGTAATGAAAATGATAAAATACAGTTTTCCTTGTAGCACTAAAGCTCATCTTAAGAAAATTATCTCCTTTACAATCACTCTAGGTGATGAATGTCATCAGACTGTCTTCTTTTGCTAGGAAACTTGGCGTCATTTTTGATTCCTCTCTTTCTTATTCTACGCACAAAAAAACACAATAAGAAACTTTCTTACTTCTGCCTCTGCAGCATATCTTGTGTTTGGTAATTTCTCCCCTTTTCTAATGCTGAGAAACGTGTTCTTGCCTTTATATCTTCCCACATCAACTACGATAACTCCTTACTGGTAGGTGCCCCTTCTAATCTGTTATCACAGCTCCAGTTGATTCAAAACTCTACTGCAAGAGTCCTTACAAAGACCCACACCAGTGAGCACATAACACCCATCCTACCCTGCCATCACTTTCTCTCTGTGTGACCTCGTTTGTCATTATGCTCCTGTTCGCCCAATACAGTCCACCGATTGTAGTAATCTTGTTGTGCCCCAAACTAACCTGAGCATTATGGGTGACAGAGCCTTCAATTCTAGTATTTGCATTTTTGTATTTTTTTCTGGTGCATTATCTTTTATTCTATTTCAATGCTTTGTATATTCTGTATTTATCTATATTTAGTGTATTTTTAGAGTATTTTTGTATCCAATGTTATAGATGCCTTGTTGTTCTGTCTGAATTTCTGTAAAGTGCTTTGAGCATGGAAAGGGTGCTATATAAATAAAATGTATTATTATTATTTATTTCATAATTAGGATTTTACCTTAACCAAAGTCTGAATGCAAATTTAGATTACCTATTTTGTTTGTACTATACTTTTTCCTTTACAGATCTTTGTGTAAAAATTCTTAAGCAAGATAAATCATGCCCAGGATCTTCACAAATAGTAAAATGGTAAGCTATTTGTAGCAAATGTAGCATTATACAAAAATCTTGAAGAATGTTGTTTTTATTAAAGTTTAATTATGATATTGCACATTAAGTCACAGAAACACCAGGATAACTTTTTATATCAGACCAGCCTGTATTTTAAGTTACATTTATTATAGCATAGTATAGAATGGATAACAAGTACCCTTTGTATAAGTGGGGCATTTGGCCTGCTTTCACCTATGCGAAGTTGTCATTTCGTTCTTTAATTTTTATTTTTACTTTAGCAAAGGGTACAAAAAGCCACTGGATATTGATAATTGTTGCCTTTCTGTGGCCCTTGGTTACACCGAAATATTTAATCTCAGTTTACATTTTTAAATAGCTAGAAAAGTATATATTTTCAATAAATTTTGTTTTCCTTGAATATCATCCATTGTTTATGCCTTGGTGTATTACTGCTTATAATCCTGCATTCGGTTCTGCCATGACTGCTGTGGGCTGGTACCCTGCCCAGGGTTTGTTTCCTGCCTTGCGGCAGCTCCAGCAGACCCCTGTGACCCTGTAGTTAGCATATAGCGAGTTGGATAATGGATGGATGGATGGGTTCTGCCATGATGGATTTCATTTGAACCAGATGAGCCACCCCCATTCAGGGCAAGCATATGAGTAGGTTAGTCAAGGATTGTTTAAACAATGGAATGGATTTGGTTGTGGGCATGAGATTTTGGACCGTCCAGGTTTGTAACTTTACATGTAGGGATGGACAGTAGTGCTATAACAAATACACATGGTAAATTAATTTCCAGACCCTAGTTGAAGTTCCAAATAAAATAAGTAATATATTAAAATTTAATTGCTTTAATACTGTTGGGGTTGTATATAACTGAGCATAATTGTGATATTAAGGCAATAACAGAAATCTAGTTGACAGATTGGGATTAGTATAATAGTATAATATACTAATATACACAGATTTTAGGAAAGTTAGGCAAAAAATAAAAGAAGGGAGTGGGTTATCACTTACGTAAAACAGAATATAAATGCTTGTCCTCTTTATTTGAATTATGAGACACATCATAGTATGGAGGCCTGAATTTTACTAAAAAGTATTAGATATAGAGGCCTTATTTTAGGAGTGTATTATAGACCTCCCCAATTTAGGTGAGGGCAAAATGGTGATTAAAGCATTAAGAGTCAAATGACCATAATAGAATACACTTCACTGTGTTTTGATAAGGCAGAGATGCAAAGACTAAATTGTTAGGTTTCATTTTAATAGGGTAGATTTTGAACAGATATGACACAGTTTGAAAAGGTTAAACTGGGATACTCTTTTAAACATAGAAACAGTAGAGCAGCAGTGGGAGAGGTCCAGATCAAGCTCATACTGACATTTGGAAGCAGAAAAAAAATCTGCAGTGGTTAAATAAGGAGATAAAAAGAAGCTGCGAAGGAAAACATCTGTATAAGTCATATAAATACTAATAACTGTAGTGCTAAAAGTAGGGCATATAAGAGCAACCATCAAAAAACATATTAGCAAATCTAAAAGGCAATTCAAAAAATTGCAGAAAAAGTGAAAGATGGCCTAAAGATATTATTTCATCATTTTAGTAGTTAAAGAATGATTAAAGAGTAGCTGATGCATATCAGAAAAACTAAGGGAGAGGTAATTTATAAAGACAGTGAAATAGCAAATGCTCTAAATTTGCATTTTTCTGAAGTTTTCATATGTGAAGAAATGAATAACCACCCAGCAGCAACAGTAACTACTAAGGGTATACTTAATGATTTGGAAGTTATAGAGGGTGAAGTACTCCTTGGATTAAATATGCAGAAATCTAACAAATCACCAGGACCACATAACATGTATCCTTGAGTGCCTAAGGAGGTGATTATGTGCATATATAAACTCTTCACTCAAAATTTTCAATAGTCTGTGCACAGAGGGGAGATTCCTAAAAGACTGGAAAATAATAAATACTAGGGGGCTCTGCCCCCTGCTCGCTTCGCTTGCCAACCCCCGTGGCCACACGACTGAGCCTCTCAAAAGGCGTCATGGTGCCCCTCCTTTACAGAAAGTCATAAAAAATAATATGTGGTAATGTGGCATTATGAGATTATTTCCTGGGGATTAAATTATCATTGGGGCTTTAATAATTGATGCTATGCTGAATAAGTGTACTTTATCAATCAGGTTTGTTTGCTGAAAGTGTTCTTTTTAACTGTCTGAGAGTATAACAGAATATGTTCGTTTTTATAGGATGTTGGGTTGTTATGATGCTCTGCAAAAGAAATACGTAAGTTATTTAAATATATACTGTAATTATACTCCATAACTTATTTATAATTATATATTTGTTGTATCTATTTCCATTGCAATGTTATAATAGCACTTAAGAAGAAATGGGGAATGATCTGCAAAAATTTTGGAAGTTACCATGTTTAAAGATAAGTTATTATACACCATCAAAACTGAATGAAGAATTATTTTCAGTTGTTGTGATAAAAACACAAAAACACCATTTCTTACATGCTCATACTTATTAAAACTCACGGTCTGTTGAGATTTCTTTTACTTACTTATTGCTTGGTATTCTAGAGACCCCAGTGCAGTACTTGTAAAAATAATAACAGTAATGATACAGAAAATTAAAAACAAAACTCCACCCCCCTGCTAAAAAGTTTTCAGAAATGAGATAAAATTTATAAATGACCTTAAAATATTATTGCACCAAATAATGAGACAGTTAATGGTTGTAATAAAAGCTTGCATTCTATAAACCATTTAGTTTTTAATGGAAATAAGTAACATAGTGTATAATAATACATGTAGGAACTGAGAAATTAATAGATTACTAATGACATACTTATGAACTGCATTGATCATTTAAACTTCCGTTTAAATAATTGTGCAGGAGCAAGTCAGACATGTAAATTAATAAAGATCAGTACAGGATAAATAGATATGGGAGATTTCTAAGGGAACATTGGTAATGCAATCAGTTTAATTATAAAATATGCAAGATGGCAGTGGAAAATTCAAAGTAAATCAAAAGATGTTATTATGCTTCTAGACAATTAAAATACAGTAATATAAAATAAATTAATATCATAATACATAAGAAATTGATAGAAGCAAAAACTGAACTCTGTGAATATCTTAAACTTTTAGGACAATGTGGGGATACTTTTTTAATGATAGGATATAATTTTATGAACAACATGTATTTCTTTAGCACATTTTCATACACAGAAAGTAGTTCAAAGTGCTTTACAGGGTGTCAAGAAAAGAAAAACAAATTAAATTATGTAAGAAAAACAATAAAAGAAAAGTACTTATATATAATATTGTATTCTAAGTCTCTTAAGTCTCTAAAGATGAGTATGATGATATGGTCAAATTCCCTAAGAGGACAGAAAAAAACAAAAAAAAAAAACTTTAGCTAAGCTGGAGAAAAAAACAATCTGCAGAGGTTCCAAGGGCAAAAGACCATCCAGCGTCTTCTGGGCATTCTCCATAATATAAATGTTTAAGTCATTCCTCATTTTTTACAGGCTTTGTCCCAGAGGATTTGGTACAGTAGGTCTTGTTGAAAGCTGGAGAACCCTACATGAGCATTACAGGTGGCATTACAGGTGGCTGCACAAAGCCTCAGACAGGTGGTAGTGGTAGGGGTGGCTCAACAGAGAAACTGGAAAAGACAGCAGAAAAAAGTGGAGATTAGTAATGATTGCGAATCCCGAGGAATATGATAATTCTATGTGTGTATATTCGATTAGGACTAAAACTAAAATGTTGCTATGAAATATTCATATTAAAATGGATTTTTACTACTATTAGAAGATTTGTAGTTATGAATTGGAATACTAGGGGACAGGCACTCCAAAATATAGGAAGGAGCAAAATTATTTAAAGTCAGAGTCCATGATTGCACCTAAAATTTTCCCTCTGCCTTGATTTTTAATGTTAGAAATCATGTTTATTTTTAACACCCTCATCTTTTGCCAACCAGTAAGAGTTTTGTTTTTTCTTTATTCAGCTAGAGAAAGTTACTACTCATCCATTCAGAAATGGAAGTAAGACATTGAATATGAGAGGTCAGAGCTTCAGGGTCATCAGGTAGTTCACCTTGTGTTTCGATATAATTTGGTGTAATGGAAGCATGTATATTGAAAAAAGCAGTGGGCCCAGTATACAGTAGATTGTTGTGGTACACCACATGTAATATCATGGACTTCCCAAATACAATCACAACAAGTTACAAAGAAATTTCTACCAGCTTGAAACCAGCTTAAGAAACTCACAGGGAGACTCACCAACTGACTAAAGTGATTTGTAAGAATACTGTGGTCTATGGTATCAAATGCTGCACTCGGGTCTAAGAGAATAATTCATGCAATTCATTTATTGTTTTAACCAGTACAGTTTCTGTACTATGATTTGCTCTAAAACCTGACTGAAGCCAAGGATAGCGTGTTAGTTTTATTATATAGTAATACAATTATTGATTTTTGATATCACTTGCATAGTGTTTAAAAGTATATTTCTGCATGTATTTTTTATATGTAATGCATAAATGGTATCAAGATTAAAAAATAGGAGATGTTTTAACCATGATGCTGCTTACTTGCAGTGAACATGTTATCTTACTGTTACGTGGCTTTCATCATATTGTGAGGGGCTTGGAACAAATTTGATTTCATTTATAGAATTAAGGGTTGCCACAACTCTTTGTGGGGAGAGAGACCATGACCAAAGTTTTCCCAACTTAGTTTTAGCAAAAACTTTTCATTTTGAGCAAAGATTTTCAGATAAATTGCCCAGTGAGCACTACTTAATATTATACAATATAGTTATCTATTCATATTTAATAATCTTTATACACTAGGGGGCTTCGCTCGCCAACCCCCCGTGCCTGCTTTGCTTCCGCAGTTTCAGATGCACGTTGTAGGCGCCTATGTTCATTGTATTTGTCCATGCTGGCGCGTTTTTGTAGCTCTGTTAGTTGAGCTGTTTGGTTCTGGAGCCGAGACAGTTTTGCTTCCACGGTTTCAGACGCGCGTAGTAGGCGCCTACGTTTATTTTCTTTATCCATGCGGGCTCGTGTTTGTAGCTTCGTTAGTCGAGCTGGTTTGTACAATCCCAAGCAGCACATTATTCCTAACTTCACTCCGCAGTAGTGCCACTCACAATATGGCGGTGACGCCTGCGCCTTCACTCCACAGTAGTGCCACTCACAATATGGCGGTGACGCCTGCGCCGTCCGCACTATGTTGGGTTTCACTATGCTGTGTAGGCGCCTTTGCCTTTCGTACTTTCCCGCGCCTTCCGTTCTATCTTTGTGGACCTGTGGGGCCTCCGTAGCCTCTTCCGTTTGAATCTGGGCTGCAGCGCAGAATCCTCTTTTTTGTGTGTCCGTGTCGGTAGTCGTTAGCTATGGGCGCGTTGTTGCTTCATTTCTCATTCACGTCAAGAGCTCTTTCGTTTTTGAGCGGTGACTCCTTCGTGCGTGGTGGATCACACTTCGCTGGCGGTTTATGAGTCGCGCGCTGTCGGCACCTGCGCAGTACGTCTCCTGCGTCCATCGCCGTGTGCCTGGGTCCATGCCATCCGGTTTACCATTCTCGGTTAGTAATATGGATTTCTGAACACACTTGAAAATGTACTGTATTTATTAAAGTGTCATTTTTATTTAAACATTTCAAGCACAAACATCTACTTAAGTCATTCACTCTTCCCTGAAGTTAAAACAAAAATGCATGGTGCCATTTTAAAACATGCATTTCAACTAGATTATTAAAAGAAAAAAATCTCATTCAAAGTTCACTTGCAATTGTTATAAACAGTAACATTGAATTGGTACCAGAGTCCAAAAGCAGAATTATGGACTTGCAAACATTATTACTATACAGAAAAATATTTCATTTTTTAAGAAATGTTTTTTACCCATCCATCTATCCCTACATCTAATCCACTAGAGCCTAACCCCAGTGTTCAGAGCCGGCCTGGACAGCATCAGGCTAAAGAATAAATTAAATCCAGACACTAAAATGTTAGTTCTCAAGAAAGACAAAAATAAAACAAGAATGTGATAAAAAAAATAAATGAAAATGCTCAACCACCAAGTTAAAGCATTTTGGCACTTTCCAAAAAGTTAGTCACAGTGAGTGGGGATAAAAATACTTAAGCTTCTTGTTACACTTACTTATCTTTAGTCAAATGGACTAGGTTCTTCTTAAACCTGAGATTTTTGACCTACTGCTGCTTTGTGTTAGAAGTCTGAAGTATTCTTCACAGCAAGCAAAAGCTGCATTACTTTGTCTTTAACAACAATGTAACATAACTGGCATATTTCTGATTTTCCTTTGCTTATTATAATAGCTTTTAATATTAGCAGTATTCATTTTAGTTATCTAATGCACATTTTGCACACAGTTACGGTCTGTGTCATTAGGCAGCTGTTGAATTGGCACACAATGTCTAAAATATAAATATATAGGTCACCAGTGTTTCATTTTTGCTGTAACTATAGAGGAGAACAAAAAAGAGACTGAGCTGAGTTTATTCCTGTGTGTTATTCATTGAATGCTGGCTCCCGCATACAGCACTCAACTAATATCCTACACAGCAAAGTTTGCCATAATCATGTCTGCTGATGTACATCCAATCCAATTCATGACTACATTAAAAAAAAAAAAATAATGACTATGTTAAAGTGTTTAAGCAATCACAGGCAGTTTTATCTAGATGCTTCATAATCATAGTCTTACACAATAATATCAGTCTTAGACACACCTAGTACATTTACTATCACTCAGGCACATTTGCGGTACCTTGGAAGCAGTAAATCTCTGTCCAGTATTCATTTTGAAATCCAAAGCATAACAGAGGTACAGAGCAAGGGAGCAATGGTATGGGAGAAAGAGACACAATCTGAAATCTGCGCTTCCACAACCCTACGTTCTGCAAACTACAGCTAGGCTTCTTTGGGGTCACCATGTTGGGGGTGAGAGAGGGAGACAATGCGCACCCTGAGAAGAACTTGATCACATAAAATATATTGCAAATGTATGACAGTTATTTCTGCTTGTGGGAAATGTGGCTTTTTATAAAGATTTATGTAAGTATGCATGTGTGTGTCTGTGTTTAGAGATTTTTGACAGGTGTAGTATTAAGCCACTTGTACTCTTAACACCAGTCAGAGAAACGAATCACATGAAACTCCATTATCTCTACTGATGTTTTATAACTGGGATCTCTGAAATCCAAAACAGAACTTATCTTTAATTTCTCACGGAAGACTTCTGAAACGTGTCATTTCAAAATCATGTTCATAAGGAGTTCTTATAAAATTATTAAAGGCTATGAGAAGTCAAGCTGATTAAACAATGTTAACTACAGTATATTTTTTGAACCATTAAAGAGGGCCTTGGGTTTCCTGGATGCTAAACAGAAGATAAGGATTAATCACAGCAGATCAGTATATTATTAAAGAGTTTCATTTTAAGAAGTACTTGTTTTTGAAAAACTACATTCAAATATTATTGTCATAATTTAGATAAATATGTGAAATTTTTATAATATAGAAGATTGCTGCTGTTTTTATAGGTGTTCTTCTCTTAAATGTATATACCAGATTTTATATTATGTGTAAATTGTGATTAAGGGGAACATGGATTAATATTAAACAAGTGATTTCTAAAATGTAAAAGAAAAGTAAACGTAAAAATGTAAAAATCTTATTACAGAAATAAGGAAAAATCTAAATTTTGATATCCTAGACTAGACAAATATATATTTTTTTCTTTATAAGCCTAACCCTTGAATGTAGCTTTTCTCAAAACACTCTTTGTATAAAGCACCACAGAAAATAACATTTCTGATAAAATATATTGTTATTTTTATTATTCAGTGTAGCCTAGTGTTATCTTTAAGAACCACAAGGTAAAGAATGTTAATTTTAAGCAAATGTAAGAATATGAATCAAATCATGTGCCATGTTTCTCACAGGTTCTTTATTTGTATATTTCCCTGGGAAATGTTTGAAATGTGAAATGTAAAATTAATGTTTCTGTTTTTAATACATGTTGATAATTACATCTATAAACATTCAATTTATAATACCAGAAAATCTTTCTCTACTGTAGCAACCAACAAAGGACTTACTAGTATATGGGATGTTGATTGTTAATGAAACCAGAACGTATATTTATTAATTGCCACAGTAAGACTGTACCTGCCAACAATACCAGTTTTCACAGAATTATACTTAAAATCTTAATTTTACTTTCTGATTATACTGTTGCAAATTCTGCTTTTTAAGGTCAAATTGAAAGTTTTTGTATGGCAACATTTATGCATCATTTGAATTTTTTTTTCAATACAGTATATACTATCAAATCTTATTACGAACCTGTATGTTTTTGTTACTGTGGGTGAAATGGGTGTTATTGTGAAGTTAGCGTTCCCCATGTATCATTCTAATTCTTAATGTGAGAGAATTTTCACTACTCAAAGCATATGCAAAAGTAAATTCAGATCAATCCTCTCCGTTGATAATATGGGATCATATAATGACCAGAACAATTATGATGACAGCAGCTGAGAGAGTTTTTAGATTGGTCACAATCAAGAGTGGTAATACATGTGAAAAAGGGTACCAAAAGACAGTTCAGTTGCTTGAGGAAAAAGACTGATGTCAGCTAGATTTGTTGAAATGCTAGGTTTGGCAATATCTTCTTAGTGGAAGCAAACTCCAAAGAGGATTTAGGATTTTATTGCAGCATTCTTATCCGCTAGACAATGTGTAAAAGCAATGAAACAGTCAAATACAATGTTAGGAAATATTGTGAAAACTTTCAACTTAAGTCAAGTGATGTTATACTCGGACATTCTGATGTAGTATTGAGAAGACTCAGGAATTGCATAGCCTGTTCTGGTCACCACACTGTGAAAAAATAAATGGCACAAAAAACTGTGGAGAACAGAACAGGGAAGCTATGTGAATGCCGAGATTAAAGTAAATCTTTTAGTCTTGAGAAGAAAGGAGTATGTGAGGCCCTAATCCAGGTGTTCAGAATTATGATAGGCATTAATAAAGTTGAACAAGTAAAATTCCTTCAGTTTAATAATGAAACTTGTAGTTGATGATACCAGTAGAAATTAAGGGATGTGTATTTAAGACTAAAACGTAAGAATTTCTTTAGACAAATAGCTGTGGAAATCTAGAACAGACTTCTTACTCTTGCAGTAGTGATGCTCCGATCCCATTTTTTAAGGCTGATACTCAACACCAATTTAATTTTACTTGATTGTCCAATTCCAATTTTTTTTTCTTTTGTCCCTTTAAAAAACTTTTTACACTAAGCACCAGATGCATAGAAGTGTTAAGGTGTGAATTTTGGTAACTTTATAACTAACATGAGTTAACTGTTATTTTTTTATTAACAGAATTAAATTCTGTTGGCTTATTGTTCAGTGACCATTAAAATGCTAAAATAGATCAATTTTCCATACAATATATACTTTAAATAATAACATATAAATAAAAATATTTACCCATAATACATATGGCATAACAGAAAATAAAATGATTCTCATAATTACAAGCTGTCATATTGTTTAAATTTTTCAGTAATGTACTTATCTGAAATAAAGTTTAATTAAAAAAGTAGTTTTCACCGTTTCTCTGAAAAAAAAAAAATATATATATACAGTATATATATATCCATCCATCCATCCATTTTCCAACCCGCTGAATCCGAACACAGGGTCACGGGGGTCTGCTGGAGCCAATCCCAGCCAACACAGGGCACAAGGCAGGAAACAATCCTGGGCAGGGTGCCAACCCACCGCAGATATATATATATATATATATATATATATATATATATATATATATATATAATAAATACTGCTTAAATGTAAATATACATGCACTTAAAGGTGTTAATCATTGTAAATCATTAATTGCACTTCAGTTGTTTGCTGTTTAAATATACATTTACTACATTTATACAGGTGTGTTTTTTTCCTTTCTCTGTTTCAGCTAGACATTTGTAATTCTTGAGGTGTAATTATAATTATAGGTTACCATTTTAATTATGTAGTACTTGTTTCTTAACAAAACCTGCACTGTATGACGCACAGCAACAAATAATAAACGCAGTACAAATCTTTAAAAAAGCCTATTGTTTACTAAGCAGCAATCTCAAATTCATCTTTATCTTTTCTTTTTCCAGTTAAAAATGTTAACAGCTACACTTAAAATGAGCATACTGTCCAAAATCAAATAGTGTCCATTTTAATTTAAAGGACAAAATAAAAAGGTCTGAATTCATTAAAGTAGCTTTTCTTGACATTTGTCTAATTGCACTCTTATTACTTCTCTTTCGTTAACATAAAAGCCGATATTCCAATCAACTTAAAACAAGCCTCCACTTGCTGTTTTTTGTTTATACTGCAGGAGCTTTACTGCAAAAAAAAAGACATCTGTGTGTTCTCAACTACCATAATACCTTACGTAAAGCTGCACTAAAGCTAAATTAGAAAAGCAGTGGTTGAAAATATTGGTTTTTGTGATCAGCCAATTTCCCAATCAGTGATCAAGTCTTCAACTATCATGTAGTTAAAGCAGAAACCTTGACTGCTTTTAAAAAAATATCTGGTGGAGATTTTGTGTCAGTTTTGCTACTGGCTAACCAAATGGCTGGTTTCATCTTATCTGCCAAACTTGTGTTCTTAAGTTTCAAAATTCATTTTTGTAAATGTTTTAAATATTGTGGGATAGTAGTTTATAGTACATTCATAATTTACATTGCTGATTTTATTGTATTCTTTGTATTTGATTGCCACATGCTTATTTTTTATCACCATTTAAATACATTACTGTTTTATGATTTTATTTACTCAAATGCATATCTTTCTTTATTCAGTTCTGTAAATAATTTGTCATGGTTTGATATACTATAGCAATCATGCTTCTATAAAAGAGTTCTGGAAAGTATCAGTGTTATTTGTTTAATCCATGAGTGTGTAATACATTTTTATTCTCCAAAAGCTGGCATGTGTTTTAAGAGCAACAAATGATGATAAAATGTAAACTCATTTGTGTCCCTCATTCTTGGAGAATGATGAAAGAAAAACTATCCCTATCTCTTGGTACTTTGTTTATGTTGTATGGTTTTATTTGTATGGTGTAAGGAGTCATTTATTTTGAACTTAACTGCAGACTCTGTTCTGGCAGTTTAAATTTCATTTTGTTATATCTGATTATCTTCATTGACTTGAGTTATTTATTTTTTTTATTTTAGTTGCGCACCTTAGTCTTGACGGTATGTATATGTTTATGTATTATTATTTTTTTCAATATCTTGCAAACTGAAATACTTAAACAAATTCTTTCATTTTAGATTTTCAATGACACTGACAATTCAAAGGTAAAGAAAATGCTTCATTTTTAATTTTCAATATGAGTAACATTTGAAAGATACTATAGGTGGTGTCCTTTGTGCTGCCTTTAGATTGTAGCATAATTACTGCATGCCATTGGTGAGCATGAGTAGATCATAATATTGTGAGCAAATTAAGAATTAGTTTTTTAAAGGAAATTTTGTATTTTTGTTTTCAGGTCATCACAGAGTGTTATCAGTTTAGATTTAAATACACGGAAGAAGGACCTGTCGTTAATTTTGGAAGGTAGGTAATTCTAGTTTAGATATTTATCAATATATGAAGCTAGTTTCAAATAAAATTGTGTCGCAAAGTATATCATAAGTGAAAAAAGTATATATGAAAGTATTCATTTAATTCTGGTGATTTGGTTAGATTTTTATAAAACTTTTGTAATATTGCATTTGGCTTATTTTTATATTTTTCACAGAAGCTTTGAAAATACAGAAGCCAGGGTGACCTCTGCTGATACTAAAAAGGCCTGCATTCTCTTGATTCGCAAGCTTTATGTGTTAATGCAAAATTTAGGACCCTTGCCTAGTGAAATCTCTTTAACTATGAAGCTTTTTTACTACGATGAAGGTAATGCTTAAATTGCATCATACAAATTTTGATTCATCTTTATATTTTATACTAGACATGTTCCAGTCCAAATCCAATTACATCTGGGAGTTTATGGAAGTGGTAATGAGTTTCATAGCAATGCTGGTAGAAAATATTGTCAAATCAGTTACTGTTAGGAGCTTTCTTAATCAGAAACTGAGGATTGATAAATTCATCTGTGACTCTTTGAATGCTGACATTGCCTTGTGCAACTCGGATAGTGCATAGGGTGACATGAAGGTATACAAGCCGATGTCATACAGACTACCAAGTGTGGTGAACTTAGGGGAAACAATGTTAAAGAGAGAGGGTGGATGGACCAGCATGACTCCAGATGCTTGTGCCAGAGTGTCAAGCAAAGGACGGACTACAGGAGCAAACCTCCTACACTGGCTTATGCAGATGCTGCTCTGGCTGAGGAGCTGAACTTATTCTGTGCATGGTTGGATGCCAGTAGTAGCAACAGCTGCCTACCAGATAACATTGACACGGCTGATTGAGCTAGTATGAGGGTAGAGGTAACCAATCCTTTTCTGTGTCTGAGCATAGTGTGAGGAGAGCCCTGATGTGTGTGAACACTGGGAAAGCTACAGGCCGTGATGGCATCACAGTTTGTGTGCTGAACGTCTGTGCTAACCAGCTAGCTTTTGTGTTTACCACTATATTCAACAAATCCCTGGATCTGTCTGTAGCTTCTACTTGCTTCAAAAGGTACACCATTGTTCTTGTCCCAAAGAACACCTCCACATGCAGTCTGAATGACTACTGGCCTATGATTCTTACCTCGGTAGTTAGGAAATGCTTCAAATGTCTGATTAAGGACCATATCTGCTACTGCCTTCCCCAAAGACAGGGATCCATTTCAGTTTTCATACTGGGCAAACAGATCCACAGATTATGCCGTTTCCCAGGTATTAGACTCCAGTATTTTTTACTTGGACACTGTTAAAAAAGGCAATGTGAGGCAATTGTTGATCGACATTAGCTCAATCTTCAGCACAATTGTTCCCACCAGAGTAGCAACAAAATTACAGAATCTGAGTCTTAGCTTCTCCCTTTAACTTTCTGTCATCCAGACACTAAGGAGTCAGGTTGGGAAAACACACATCTAGCTCCATAATGCTGATCATCGGCAACCCCCAGGGTGTGCTTTTAGTCCCCTGCTGTATTCACTATACACACATAATTGTGTAGCCAATCAAAGGTCATGTGAAAACATAATTTCCCTTGGGGATTAATACTGTACAGTGTGCCCAACACCAAAATACTTAAAGTACAGCTCAAACACCATTGTAAAATTTGCTTATGACAAAGCTGTGATAAACCTTGTTAGCAACAACAATGAGAAGCCCTACCTAGAGGAAGTGGCTGCTCTGTCACTATGGTCAGGAAACAATCTGTCCATCAATATCAGCAAAACAAACGAGCTCATAGTAGATTTCAGCACTGATTGAGAAATGCAGAACTGAGTACATACTGTACCTCTGTTCAATAATGGTACTGCAGTGGAGAGGATTGAATGTTTTAAATACCAGGGAGTGACTTAACATGTTGCACACAAACAAGCATTCTGTTGAGAAAGACTAGGCAGCACCTTTATCATCTCAAACAACTGAAGACGTATAGAGTGTCAAAAAGATTCCTGAAGTCCTTCTAGCAGGTAGCTGTTGAAAGCATTCTGGGAGGATGCATCACTGGCTGGTATGGAAATGGCTCAAAAAAGGAATGTACAGTGCTACAGAGAGTTGTGTGCATCATAGGACTATTACTACCATCACTAGAGGAACTACAGTATAGTATATACAGTAATCCCTTGCTATATCGCGCTTCGACTTTCGCGGCTTCACTCTATCGCGGATTTTACTTTTAATTTCTGGTACATGCTTCCTCAGTTGGTTTGCTCAGTTGATTTCATACAAGGGACGCTATTGGCAGATGGCTGAGAAGCTACCCAACCAGAGCGCTTATTACCTATTAAATAAAACTCCTCAAATATATTGTGAGCACGGGGGCTGTTCGCACCCCTAGAAGATACGGACGCTCCTCAAAAAACACTGAAAGATTACCTTCACATTGCTCTCTTCCTTGCTGGACTTAAATGTGGCTGTTTTGTCAAGCGATATGCTTCCTGCATGGTGCTTCGCATACTTAAAAGCTCGAACGGCACGTATTGATTTTTAATTGTTTGTTTTTCTCTGTCTCTCTCTCTCACTCTCTCTGACATTCTGTGCTCCTGACGGAGGGGGTGTGAGCAGGGGGCTGTTCGCACCACTAGACAATACGGACGCTCCTCTAAAAAAAATGCTGAAAGGCTGCCTTAACATTGCTCCCTTCCTAGCAGCTGCGTTGTCCGGAGGTGCTTCACATACTTAAAAGCCAAAAAGCCCTATTGATTTGTTTGCTTTTCTCCCTCTCTCTGACAGTCTCTGCTCCTGACGCGCACTCCTTTGAAGAGGAAGATATGTTTGCATTCTTTTAATTGTGAGATGGAACTGTCATCTCTGTCTTGTCATGGAGCACAGTTTAAACTTTTGAAAAAGAGACAAATATTTGTTTGCAGTGTTTGAATAACGTTCCTGTCTCTCTACAACCTCCTGTGTTTCTGTGCAAATCTGTGACCCAAGCATGACAATATAAAAATAACCATATAAACATATGGTTTCTACTTCGCGGATTTTCACCTTTCGCGGGGGGGGGGTCTGGAACGCAACCCCCGCGATAGAGGAGGGATTACTGTACAAAAAACTTACACTACGAAAGTAGCCAGGATCATGAATTACTCTTCTTACCCTTTCAACTATCCAGCTTAAATGGTTAAGATCTGGCAGGCACCTGCATCACCTTAAATCAAGAACAGAAAAACTGAGAAAGAGCTTCACTTCTTTTAAAAATAGCAATTGGTCATCTTGCCAGGCATTCCTTAAAATTGTAAAAATAGTCAATTTATTTTTTTACTGTGTCATTAATTATTTTTATTATATAATTATTATTTTTATTATTATAATTATTATTTAACAGTTATTATACTTTTAATGGCTATATGTTTTATACAAATATCCATCCATCCATTGTCCATCCCATTATATCATAACTACAGGGTCACGGGTGTCTGCTGGAGCCAATCCCAGCCAACATAGGGTGCAAGGTAGGAAACAAACCCCGGGCAGGGAGCCAGCCCACCACAGGGCATGCACACACACACACACCCACACACACTAGGGACAATTTAGGATCAGCAATGCACCTAACGTGCATGTCTTTGGACTGTGGGAGGAAACCGGAGCACCCGGATGAAACCCACGCAGACATGGGGAGAACATGCAAACTCCATACAAGGAGGACCTGGGAAGTGAACCCGGGTCTCCTAACTGTGAGGCAGCAGTGCTACCACTGTGCCACTCTATACAAATATAGTTACTTAATTTTAATATTATTGCACAGTATAGGCTGCTCACTGAGCTGCATTTCAGTCAATATCCCTGTGTGTGTATATGTGACAAATAAAGTCTAAATTTATTCTAAATATGTTTTCTTTTTTAAAATTTAAAAATGTTTCTAAATCAGCAAAAAATCTGCTGCATTATGTTTATGGTAGAATAATGATCACAGTAGAGCTGCTGTGATTAATGTAATAGACTAACAACTTTAAACAAATTATATTTTTTTAATTGACTAGTTGTCACTGCCTTTCCCCCACACTGCACCCAGGTAGGTTGTGACTCTCTGGATTGTTTTTAAGCAGGCTTATCACGGTGGCAGCTACAGTACTTTCAGCAGAAGAAGGTTCCTCAAATATTAGGCAAAATTTTTCTCTGGGTGGGGATACTTCACCCAAAAATCTGACAAAGCAACTGATCATTTTGTTGCATTCCACAACAGCACTAGCTTCAATCCTCCTGAAGAGGAAACACACTGAAGTAAAGCAACGGATACACTATCAGTACTATAAGTTACCCACTCACTCTTATTTAGCTGTTCAACAGTAGTTCTTTTAGTGTTGTGAAGCAGTAATATTTCAGTTCTGATATTAATTGTAATTTTAGTTTTTATTTTTTTTATAAAATTAATTTTTATTTTGTTCTAGTTTTCAGTGGAGTCAACAATTTTTATTTAGTTTTGTGTTTAAAATTTTAGATTTTATTTTATTTAGTTCTGGCTTTTTTACATAATATTAGTACAATTTTAGTTTTTTTTTTTCTGTTGCAAGACCACAAATGCTGGCCTACACATATTTCAATGCTAGTTATGTTTCAGTCAACAAAATACACTCACAGTTCATAATGCCGTTAAACACAGTTTGACTATCAATGATCAAACAAATTAAGTGGCCTAATGAGTACAGTCAGCAAGATCAAATGTTTCAACCCAAGAAACCAGTCTGTGCAAGCATGTTGCTGTTAAGCTTTAAACAAGCACGCATTTTGAGAGATTTTTTCATGTTGCAATGACGTCCTTTGCGCAGATAGCCACACAGTAAAAATATTCGCTTGATGAGCATTTGCAATGCAGGTGCACAGACAAGGTCCTATCCACTGGCACCAACAAACTGTATGTTGACGATTTCTGCTGCCAGTACTGAAGCACTGACGTGCGGTGACGTTCATGGCTGATGAGGCACGAACTCCTTCAGAGTCAGATTTACAAATATACAAACCCAAAAGAGTAGCTTATTTATTATTCAATTGGCAGTATGCACATTGACTACTGGTTATGTTTCATATCTCATCAGCATTCTTTACACACACATAGGTAAGGCACATATTTGGCTAAGAAAGAACATTACATTTATAGCGGTGAGAGAGAGCGCATTTGCTCTGCACCTTCCATGTGTTCTAAATTTGTCGTTGCAATTTCACAATTCAAACTCATTCGATACAAGTGAAAGTATAGAGTGGTGTACAAAAAATGGATTTCAATTTTGATCTTAATTGAAAAATGGGTGGATAACAAGAAAAACAAAAGAATATTTTATTTAATGTCAAAACTTAATTGCTCAGTCCTGGGTATGGCGTTAATCTGCATCCAGCCCTGCATGTAGGCACTCCAACCTGCAGGGAAAAACCTTGGGGTTGGTGGCAGAATTGGCACTCTGACCACCATAAAAAACCTAACACTGGTTCCATTCCATCTGAACTACTGTGGTGCTGAGGTGTCAACCGTTGCATGGCTACACTTGGGTCACAATCTGGGATCCTGAGTTGGTTCATCGTGTGGTGGGTGCGGCAATGCGCTAACAGTGCATGCTTCTAACATCTCTCTCTCTCTTTACCAAGCTCAAATTGGTACACACAGGCTGATGAACATCCCGCCAACCTCATGTTGCTGGGTAGGAGGGCCCTGTATGAGGGGCCAGACAGGCCATCAATCATATATTTGTGTGCATTATCTGTTGGTTTTCATACAAGCACTATTGGCTTATGAGTATTTACTATTGGTTTCCATGCATAATTAATTGGTTTGTGTGCATACAAATACTGGTTTCATCCTCATGAACTATATTGGTTTGCATCACTATATTATCAGTTTGTACATAAACTGGCTTGTATATGTATACCACTGGTTTACACTTCAACTACATTGATTTGCGTTTGTATATTACTGATTCAGGTGCGTTTGTTATTGGTTTGTGAGTGAATTGATCATTTTGTGTTTGTATCAGTTTGTGCATGAACTATATTGACTTGTGTTCATATACTACTGGTCTAGCAATGGTTTTGTGCATGTACTATATGGATTTCATACAGGTATTATATTGGTTTCATGTGGATAATATATAGGTTTGGCACTGTGTTGGTTTTATGTGTGCATTAGATCTATTACATGTGAGAACTGTACCAGTTTTATATGTGTATGATGCTGGTTATGCGAGCGTAACATGCTGGTTTTATGTGTGTACTGTATCGGTTCTTATATACCCTGTCACAGCTTTGTATATGAACTATATTGGCTGTTCGTGCAAACTATATTGTTTGCCAGTGCATTATCTAAACTGGGTTGATTAAATTAACCCCTTAGCACATACAGAATTAAATGTATATGAATAAAACTGTTCAAATCTTTTCACTTGATTACACGTGACGCACATTCTTTTTTTGTGTGTGAAATAATGCAATCATTTTTTTAGTGGTATGAATAACTTTCCATAAATATTTTAAAGACACTCAACATATCACTGTACGTACGTGCTTATTGACTGACATTCATGTATAATTGTGGAAGTTTTCTTGATGCTGCCCAAGTTCATCATTGAAGGTCCAAAATTCTTCAGTAGACACAATGCACAGGCAAAACATGCACTACCACTCTTCCTATATGTTAAAATTTCTGTGATAAACTTGCTAAACTTGGATTACAAATAAATGTATAAGTATAATTTATTTTCAGTTTTTGTCACTTGATTGCAGGCTACTTGTGTACTTGACCTCTCCTTCAATAACTGTTAATAAACAACCATCCATCCATCCATTTTCCAACCCGCTGAATCCGAACACAGGGTCACGGGGGTCTGCTGGAGCCAATCCCAGCCAACACAGGGCACAAGGCAGGAACCAATCCCGGGCAGGGTGCCAACCCACTGCAGTAATAAACAACCAAAGCATGCAAATGAAAAATGACACCGCCATTTTTTTTGCCTAGTTTTAATGAGATGTTTCAATTCTGTCTCATTCAGGAAAAGACATCGGCTTCATGTAAAGATGCAACAGAAAACCTCTTTTTATTTTAACCATTTTTTTATGAGTGTTACGATTGATTTCAGTGGAAAGCACTTGGTTGCATGCAGGAGTTTTATAAACCACTCTCTGTAAAATGCTTAGGTATGAATAGTGTGATTGAAAATCAAATAATTTTACAAGCAGCTTTAGGAACATTCAGGTCTAGCACAAAAATGTTAGAATATTGTTTAGGTGTGAGGTATCAATGGGCTCAAAAAAATAGCACTTTTGTTGGTTCACAAATCAGACAGTCACCAATGACAAGTGGTTCAAATATCTGCTAATGAGGCTGGAGGAAAATGCATGGAAGGCATTCAAAGACATTATTGAGAATTTTCTTGTCAACTATAGATCAGCAAACTACCTCCAGCTGGTTGACAACATGTTTCAAACATACAACACCATGAAGTGCATCATGTTAAAGATTAATTTTGTGCATTTTTCATCTGGACTTTTTCCCTACTAATCTTGGCACAGTCATTGAGGACCATGGAGAAAGTATTCACCAGCACATTGTAGAGATGGAAAAGTGACATCAGAGCAAGGGGAATAAATCAATGCTGATTGTGTATTGTTGGACAATGAAATGTGAAGCATCAGATGCTGAGTACAAATGAAAATCAGCTGCAAAACATTTTTAGCTCATTTGTACTAAAGCATCATTAAGCAATTAAACACACTAAATTAAGTAAAAGTTAACTCCACATTTCTATAAATTCCTATGTGATTCATCTGAAATTCTATTTGTGTTCAACTTGAAGCTATCTATCAAAATCGCCAAAAAATTTTTCAGGAAGTAAAACAAAATATTTTTTTTGTAGTGTAGTTTTTTTCAGCTTACAATTACTTCACAGGTCTAAAGGGAAAAATGACATTTAACACCTTTTCTCAAATCTATGGATTACTTTCTAGTTTTGTTTATAGTCTGTGTTTTAAATCCTTTAATCAAATAAGGATGCCTCCAGCAGAGCCTTTATACCTACACTCCACAGCATGCATTTTGATTACATGATACGTGCCTTTTGACAAATCCAGCGATAACTAAGTGTACTGTAAGAAGTACTTTCACCATTTACGTCCAGGCCAAAGATAATTTGTTTAAACATAGCTAACACTTATTAAATAGCAAATTTAGCTCTTTATACTGAAAAAAATATTAGTAATTTGTCTAAAATAGAATTGTGTAAGTCATAATGACCAGTTGCTTCTAACCCTTCCCCATTTTCTATTTCAGTTTCTCTGTGTCTCGTTCTGGCTCTTGGTTTAACTGAGACACAGTTTCACCTCAATAATTATGCCCAAGGTATGAAGACATGCATCTGCTGCACTATATTGTTGAAAGCCTAGAAGGGTGTTGGGAGCAGTTATTTTAAAGAGCCGTGGATCTCTCTAGTGGTTTATTTTCTTTAGCAATTATTTAACTGGTGTTTTTGTTTTCCTCTTTGTTGTTATCTGACCATATCTTCATGAGCTCGATTTCTCTAATATGCCTACATTTTATTACTAAAAAGAGGGTTCCAAAATTCCACTGTTGGGAGAAGGTGGCACAAAATACAATATATGGATTTTTTATTAATATATTACTGATTATTTAACTATATTAACCTAATCTAATTAATTAAACCATGCACTTTTTGGATATTGCACAAAACCTGTATTATCTGGTAATAAATGGAGACAAACACAGTGAAAATGCACCAACTCAACAAACTGAAAATGTTTGGTATAAATTTAAACTATTAATTATTCTAGGCTTTTAGGGTTATTATTATAACATGTGTGGTGAAATTCGTACTTGCGTGTGCTGATCAACAAGCAACATGTTGCCATTCTCTGGTGTCATGATTAGTGTGTATAAGTACCTTACTTTGAAACTTCTGTGTTCTTCACCTGAAACACCTCCCAACATTTTTGTCAAATGGGAAAATATGGACCACCTTAACAATAAATGATAACATCTAGAAAAATTAAAAATACTTAGTTCTTCTGGGTTTAAGCTGGCCCTATGTTGTATGTTATGTTGCAGTTTGCTGCTTTATCAAGTTTACAGTCATGTGGAACTGGAACCTATTGTAGCAGCATCAATAGCAAGTTAGGAGACAGCTTTGAACAAGGTGGAGGTCTATCTCAGGGCTCACTCATACACACATAGTTTAAATTTTGAATCACCATTCAATTTAAACTACATGTCTTTGGAGGTGAGGGTGGAAAACGGGATTACCTTGGGGAAAACCCACACATACGTGTAGGGGCTAAATATGCAAACACTACACAAACAATGGTCAGCCATAGGCTCTGATCTGTGGAAGCAGCAGGAATAACTACTGTGCCAGTAGAACTTCAGATTTTGTGAATTTGAGAAATAAATAGTATTTGTTCATGCAGTAGTTTAACTCATTAGTTTTGAATTAACTGAATGTCATCCACATATGAATCAAGTGAATATTATCTTTATAAATGGTTGAGATTTGTATGTATAACAGTAGTTAGACCTGAGGGATGCCATATCAAATTTTAGGCACAAATTAAGGAGTACTATTATCAGATTTCTGTAAATATTGAAGATATTCTGATAAACTTAAGCTTCCGAACAGAAGACCAATGCCTGCCATCTCTGCATAATGCATGGCTCTTAAGTTATCAATAAGATGATTTATAGCAAGCAATGTGGATTCTAAAGTGAAAAGTTAAGAGCAATTTCAGCTTCACACCAGCCTCAGTTTGCTGCCTGCTACACCCTCTGAAATTGGGCATGTAGATATTTACAGTAAGAACTTTTCAGTTTATTTACTAACCACTTGTAATCAGTCTGAACAGATCAATAAAAAAGAAGTGTTTAGATAATCTCTTTAAGTGTGTTGGCCTTAAACTCTTAACAGTACATTAAAATTGCACTTTTTGATAGCAGGAATTAAGGTTGTTTTGATGTTTTGCCTTGGATAAAAGGAAGATGAAACATGTCATATCAATTGTGAATTTCTTGATGAGACAGAAGTTTAGAAAATAACTAAAGAACAGTCATGTAGAACTGATATGGTACAGTATATAGATATATGACTGCACTTTCTGTTTTCAGTTACATGGCAATTGTGATTACTTGGCAGTCACCTGAAAGTATTTTGCCTCTCCCCTGTCTTGTTTAAGTGTACGCATCACCTTGTGTATTTGCATATCAATTGACATTCTGGTTTTTATACTGCTTCTTGTTTTTAGGTATCTTTTTTCTGATTTTTTGATTACCAGTGGCCTCAGCACCAATTTATGAGAGGCACCACTTTTAACATCACCTAATTCTGAAATAGATCATCTTACCATAAGCCATTATTCCTAATTTTGCACTAATGTAAACTCTAAACCTTGAATTTCCACTCTTAAGGTTACTGACTACCCTCTTGTGTTGCCTAATCAAAAGCTTTCTGTAAATTCAGATAAATAAAATATGCATCAATTTACCCTACATTCATGTTAACCTTAATGTCCTGTAATTACTTGGATCGGCCCAATTACTTTAAAATGAAAACATGCGCAATTAATCACTATTTTGCTTTTGTGATTATTCTCAATATAATTGTAATTATTCACTATATGAAATATTAATCTAATATACTTTAGTGTGTGAAAATTGAATTCTCCGTTTCTTAGTTCTTCCTTGATGTTTCCATATCAGTATTTTAATTGTTTTTCAGGGTGTTTACTGTAATGCATTAAAATAATATGTTGTTATATTATTGACTGTTAAATAACTTATGCAGTGTTGCTTACAAAAATGTAAATATGCATGGCAAAACTACCATTTATATGTTTGATTTTTTGTAGTGACTCCACAAGACTATCAGCCTCCTGGATTTAAGGAAGGAGAAAATGATGACATGGTATTTGAAGGCATACCAGTGCAACTGATGGTAGGAGATGTCTCCACACCCTTCCATACTGTAAAGCTCAAGATAACAACAGAGAGCAATCGCCTAGAAAATGTGATGCACAGTGACCTTAACACAAACGAGTCCAAGCATATGATGGAGCCTGACAAAGAAGAGGAATTCAGCACACAAGACAGCAACATAAGCATCCGACAAGTAAGATAAAATACTTTTGGTTTGGAATTGGCAAAAACAGCTTTATTCTGTTTTGTTTCATCAAAACATATTGGAGAAACATCTCTGTTTCTCTCAACTATAAAGCTGACAAGATGAAAATATTGTTAGTTGTATGGTAATTGTAATATTTCTCCAAATCTAATAGTAATATTTCTTCATAGCTCTTAGTCTTCCTGAAATTTAAAAATTTGATATTAAGGAAGGCACCCCTGTGGCTAGAGATGGAAAATTACAAAAAGTAGAAGTATTATTATGTTGACAAAAATTTCTAACATGGAAACTACTCGGGTAAAACAGTAGTCTCGAAAAAATTACTTAAGTAAAAGCAAAATTTTGCTACTTTAGAAAAAAAATTACCTATGTTAGCAAAGATGCTCAAATATGAGGATAACAAATATCCTCAAATATCCATGCTGTTTATTGGAAAGTATAAGCAGAATATACAGTACACAACAACAAAATAGATTTAATTTATCAAGAAGCCTATTAATGACACATATACTGTATATAAAAATTCACACACAAATTCACACATAGAAAGAGAAATGGTGTACTGTAGTGGCAATTAAATTTCAAGCAGATATCTTATTGATGGCAAATTGTGAGTGCTACACAGGACAGACGGCATCCCAGATGGACAAAGGTAAACCCTCTGGACAAGATGGAAGTTGCCAGGGGATAGACAAACAGAAACAGGAGGCCAGGAGCAGTTTGATTCAAGGTTATTATAGTTAACGAAAACTAAAATCAAAACTGAAACTATTATTAAAAAAAACATTTTCATAAACTGAAATAAAATAATTAACAAAACCGAAATGAAAACCTAAAACTAAACGAAACTATTACATTAGCTGGAAAGACTAACAAATAAAATAATAATTTACTAAAATATTTTTAGTTTTTGAATGAATATTCTTGCTGTTAGTCTTTAACCCTTTTAAGTTTTAACTCTAAAACAAAGTCATCCACCGTGAGCTGCCCAGAGGCGTAGCTAGGGTTTTCAGCGCCCAGGGACAACTGAAGATTTTGCGCCCTCTTCTGTTTGCCAAAATGCAATGGGGAAGGGAAAGAAACATCAATTTGGTGCCCCCTGGATGTTGCGCCCGGGGACAGATGTCCCCCCTTGCCCCCCCCAGCTACGTCACTGGAGCCGCCTGCATATATTCATCCAGTGAACAGCGGCTGGTGATGGAGGGCGGCTGTTCACACAGCATTTGTGGTGATAGAGCAAGCTAAGTGCGGGTGCATAAAGCGTGAGAAATAGAAAGCGGTTTGCGTGCCGCCTTTCTTTGTGCTTGTTGTATATCAAGATGTAATTCAAACGGCTGAAATCAGAATGTGCTGGTCAACAAAACGTTTACCATATGGACAGAAAAATCACGAGTGAGTAACGTTTCAGTTTATTTCTCAGGTGTCTGCTTTTTGTTGACAGCAATTCACCTGCCAATTCGCACAGGAGAAGTCGTTTTTACTTTCTCATATATGAAGTATAGAGAAAGTATAGTAATCATGAAAAAATTCGACCTCGATATTTTGATGAATCTTGACGTTATAGACTAACCAGTGTCCAACAATACTGTTTTTTGGAATTGTGTGTGTACGCGTGCGTGTGTCTGTGTGTGTAAACAAGATAACTCAAAAATGAAACTAGATAGATGGATGAAATTTGGCATGTGGTTGTTACACCACAATTATAGATCTGTATTAACTTTTGGGCCAAATCCATCACCCGGAAGTGGTACTTTACCTGAACACATACTCGATTTTTTTTTTTTTATTTATACAGCTGCAGAGTCTGATTTATTCAACTTTACTTTTATAATAATTGTTCAATATATTATTCATTTGATTTGTTGTTGATGGTTCCTTAATGTACATAATATAAAAATATAATCATTGTCTTACGGTTTACTCCTCAAATATCCATCCCCATATCTGAGTATACAAGACAGTCGAGGGGAGAGCACTCCCGGTTTTTGAAAATAAAATGGCACTGATTGAGAGACTGACTAGGTCATCATACAAGATCAGCATATTGTTGCTGACCAATCACTTTTGCTTTAAAAATATCATTTAACAACGAAACGATACAAACAAAGGTAGAGAGTCTGACAAGTGATGAAAAACTAAACATACTAATGAGTTTTTGTATTTATTCCATATTTGTTAATTTATCTTTTTTAGTTCATATTCACAACTCAAAATACCTGATATTGTGAAAGTAATTCATTAGCAGAATTATATTTTAAAATATTTGTCTCCCTTTTTTCAATGTTTTTCTCTTTCAAAATAGATAGTTGAAATATCATATTCTTTTTGTTCTTAACATCAGCCTTATCATACATATTGCATACCAGGGATTTTTCCTGCCTTGCATCCAAACCTGCTGCGGTAGGCTCCAGATTTCCTGCAATCCTACTCTGGATAAACAGGTTTAGATAATGTATATTCTCACACTAACGACCATGAGACATTGCGAAGGGTTGGGTCAGCCACCCATTTAATAGTTCCCGGCTGCAAAATTGATTCAAAAATAGCGACATGTTTATTCAACAGAGTCCACAACAGAACTGATTCTCTTCAGGCAATATGGCGGCTTTAAAGGCCAGCAAAGGAAGTGATGTCATCAGCACTGGAACCGGAAGGGACGTCATTGGCTGCCCCAGAGCCGTGCGGGATTTCCCTAGACTGGTCTGCAAAAGATCGAGAGGGAAAGTTAGTGCACTTCGCCACCCCCTGGTCTAGCATGGAATTACATGTATTCAAGCCCTTTGGTTGTCTCCAAAACACACGTGTGTGACAATATGTTGTTCTTAATTTCAGACGCTGTCTCTGTTGTTATATGCCTGTATACTCCTATTACCTGTTCTTGCTCTGTTCATTATGGGTTTACAGTAATCCCTCCTCCATCGCGGGGGTTGCGTTCCAGAGCCACCCGCGAAATAAGAAAATCCGCAAAGTAGAAACCATATGTTCATGTGGTTATTTTTATATAACCAGTTTAATTTTACTGCACAACAAAGGGTAGCGTTACAGCTCTTCTAAAGGAGCCTCTTCAGGCGACTGTTTAGCACCGCCGTTGTTCTTCTTCCATCACTCTTCAATCCAAATCCCTAAAGCAGTTTCCACCCAGACTACTGCCTTACAACGTCCACTTGCAACTCATTTTGCGCCCTGATTAAAAGACACTGCGGCCGTAGATCTTATATGCTTTTCCTCCTTTTTAAATAAAAAGAATCGTGGACTCATTTATGCTGTAATGGTGTCCTACAGCGGTGCAGCTGTTTCCTTCCTTCAACATATCCAAAACTTTTACCTTTTCTGCAATCATTTGCATCTTCTGTTGGCGCTTGTGCACGTTAATTCTGAATGAGTGAGATTAGTACTTCCTGGTTAATGCAGCACTCCGTCGCTGAGCCAATCAGCAGCACACAGGAACTTAACCGCATGCTCTGATTGGGTAGCTTCTCAGCCATCCACCAATAGCGTCCCTTGTTTCAATTCAAATGCGTCCCTTGTTTCAATTCAAATGGGCAAATCAACTGAGGAAGCACATGTACTGTAGACCGCAGACATCCGCGAAGCAGTGAAAAATCTGCGATATATATTCACATATGCTTACATTTAAAATCCGCGATGGAGTGAAGCCGCGAAAGACGAAGCGCGATATAGCGAGGGATCACTGTACTCTCCGTTATGGTGGTCTATTCAAGACTGCCCCTAACCTTGACACTACATGCTTGTTGTTCTTTGTTTCCCTCAATACAGCTAGGTGGGGTCTGCACACTCATTCAAGTCTAAGATTACACAATTATAAAATTGTGTAAAATTGTTCATATTCAGTGTCTAGTTTTGATTATGCTTGTTTTTATCAGACAAAGACAAAACCAGATAGTAAACCAGGCAGTGTAGTAAGCTTCCACTAACATTAAAGTCATATCCAAATCTGTTAAGTGTACAGTTCTGTCTGATTGTGATACAAAACTAACTCCGTAGGCGCTCATTGCCATAATTACTAAAACTAAAACTGAAACCAATATATATAAAAATAAAATAGAAATGTCTTTGTGAAATAAAAACTAAACTAAAACTAACAATACACGATGAAGGAAAACTAAAACTAAACTGAATTTCCAAGTAAGGTCAGAAAAAATATAGAAATAAAAACTAATATAAAAAGGCAAAACTATAATAACCTTGGTTGGGTGCTATGTCCGATATTGTCAGAGAAACTTGCCCCAATGCTGAAACATTGGACATGTAATGAGTATAATGCTTTCATACTGATGTCCTTTTTTTGAAACAAGCATCTTTCTTTAATTTAGGGGGTAAAATTAATCAATATATTAATCATTCACATGAATTTACATAATTGAATGTCCAGTTATTCAAGAGTTCTACTTTGCTTTTATGTTTTACACTTGTGCTTTAAATTCTAATAAAGTAGAACGCCAGAAGTTTATTCTTGATGTGTTTTACTGCAAATAAATGTCACTAACAACTGTTCATCTTTGATAATGTTCTTTATTAGGAACAGTTTCCAGTGACGAATAAGCTAAATAACAACACAACCAACAAGACAGCATGTGAAAAGAAAGGTAAAACCTCTTAACAAAATTCACGTGTTAATTTTCTGTAGTCAGTTATCCTGTTCAGGAATATCAGCAGCAGAGTCTGTCACATAACACCGATTAGAATTACAAAATTAGTAAATCAAATAGAAGTATTCTGAAATTCAGAATTTTTCTGAAGAATATAGACATTGGACCCCAGTTTACAGCAGAGTCTTTAAACTTGCTCAGCTCAAGTGCATCTCTTTGTCCTTCCAAAATATATCACCAGAATCAAAAAGCATAGTAAATTCAAGCTATTTTATTTACTCTATTTGAAGTTTCAGGAGTGTTTAAGAGGGTCACTGAGTTAAATTGTAATGAAGTTTAGTGGGATGTTTTGGCAGCTCTAGTCCTTCATATATACAGTACATGTTAAATATGTCTACAGTTTCATGAAGAAATTAGTGCTATTTTCTTTTCTTTCTGGGCCAAGGAACATCACAAACATGACATTGTCACTTTCTATCAGTTCACTGCACAAACTTATGCCACTGAAGTTTCAAACTGCTACAGTTACGAATGTCATTGTTCTACAAGTGTCCTCGGCTTTGCAAGAAACAGATTTTTTTTATTTTTGGTTTTCCATGCTGAGAATCATGTTTTTCCTCATTGTATAGTCGCAACATGTTTGGTATTTTACTTGACTTTGTCAGGTTTTCCAGACTAATCATTCATCTTGTCACACATTGCCATTTACAGGAATATTTGAAAATAAATGTCTGCTTAGTAACTGTTGTAGCCAATATTTTGCCATTCTGCTCTTAATATGAAACAATTAAGTGTATTGCTAGTACAATTTAATTTTAAATAATGTTTCAGATACTGATGTAACATGTGAGGATGAAAAAATGGAAACAGATGAAAGGAGCAGTCCACAGCCTTGTTATTTTCAGGTAATGGAATATAAAATCTTCTATTTTAAACTCATGTTTAAATCTGTATGCCCTTCAAATCTGGGTATTGGCACAGTTGTCATGATTCACAATTCCCCAATTCGATTCTACATTGTTTTTATCTTGACTGAATTAGTGTGCACTGTTATATTTGAAGTGGTGGCTTTTTTAGAGATTACTTAACCATGTATAGGGAACATTAATATAATGTGACAAGTTTCAGTAACTCTTTATTTGAAGGGTGTCTACATAGCAACTTCATAACATAGATAAGCATGGAATGACATTTAAGAAAAAATACTTGTTTAGTAATGAACAGTAATGAACACATCAGTATTTGGAAGGTATGGAATAAAATATCATTCCTCTTCAAAAAAGAAAAAACATTTTTCATAGCGCTGCACTCATTCAGAATTCACCATCCATATTACTAACTGAGAATGCTAAACCGGATGGACGCAGGGACATCCGGCCATGGGCCGTGGCCACAAAAGACGTACTGCGCAGGCGCCCCACAAACCACCCCCCCCCTCCAAGCAACGGAAACCGGCCGGATGCAATGCAACGTAAACGCACGAAGCCATTGCACACGAAACGGGACACACACAAAGAAGAGGATTGAGACCCACGACACCCAAAGCCCCCTTCCAGTAACTGAAATAAGAAATGAGGCCACGCGCCCCTAGGACACCAAAAACAAAGGAGTCACACGCAGGCACACATAGCACACGAAACGGTTCGCACACAAAAAGGACGATTCAGCCCCACGACACACAAACACCCCCTCCACTAACAGAAATAAAAACTCAGGCAACAATCATCCTACAATAGTTCATTTGATTTTGCATCTACCGGAGTAAATATCAGGTCACCAAAAGGCAATGACCCATACTGCTTTCGCGTATGTGGACAAATATTACATCGCATTGGAACAGTGCACCCTGAAACAAATCAAGAACGCAAATATGCACAAATCACGTCGGCACCTACAAAGCGCTTCTGAAACCGCGGAAGAAAAAATGTCTCGGCTCCAAAAACACATGTCACTCCTTATTCCAAATACCGGTCCCAATCACAGAAACATCGGTATCCACTATGACAATGCACAGTAACAATGCACGTGACATCCGTCTTGCCACACTATTAATTATAGATGAATGTACAATGGCATCCAGTCACTTACTCAACACCATTGATAAACTTCTACAAACGTTGATGAATAATAATATTCCCTTTGCGGGAAAGGTACTTTTATTAGGAGGAGATTTTAGACAGTGCTTAACTATTACTCCACTTACAATGCGCTCAGCTATTGTTCAGTCCACCTTAAAATACGCGGACAATTGGCATTGCGTTAATGAATAATAATATTCCCTTTGGAGGAAAGGTACTTTTATTAGGAGTACATTTTAGACAGTGCTTACCTATTGCTCCACATGCCATGCGCTCAGCTATTATTCAGTCCACCTTAAAATATGCGACGACGTCATAGAAACAACACGAGACCAAACTACAATACATATACAGGCGCGAGACCTGATTGGTGATAATACGAAGAAACGAACAGTCCGCATATTAACAGTGAGTTCGATCCTACTTATTACTTATCCATATTCCTAACGATAAAGATCAAATAAGTCATCAATTCACGATCACGGATACAAAACTAGACGGCTCGAGTAACGGGACCACAAACACGAACCCGCATCAAAAAAAAAAATTCACCTCGGCGCGCTTCTAAAACCGCGGAACAAAAAATGTTACGCGAACAATTGCCATTGCTTTCTAAAGATACACTTGGTACAAAACATGCGATTTCCAGATCCCGAATATAACAATTGGTTATTACAACTAGAACATTGTACACTCACCAATACAGATGGACTTCACCCAGATATTATTACAATTCCTCAACCCTTCATCTGCGACGACTTACTTACGGAGATATTTGGAACAGCGGTCTCATTAGACCAAATGCCCCTTTTAACACAACGAAGTATATTATGTCCAAAAAATATTACTGTTGATCACATTAATAACCAAGTCATTTCATTACTTCCTGGAGAGTCACACCTCTTTCTAAACTCTGACAAAGTTGACTCTGAATCTACCTATCTGAGCCCGTTTTTGTACATGGACAACTTTATGTGGCCTTCTCACAACTTCGACGTTCATCTGACGTTAAAGTTAAGGTCATAAATGCTCCATGCCAAGGAAAACTCATTCAAGGACAAGACACCATCTTTACTACTAATGTTGTTTACAAAGAAATTTTCCAATAAACCTTTACACTGTACCAAACACTTTATTGTTTGCTTCCTATCTGCGTCATCTACACCTTCACACTATGCTATATCTCATTCATACATCATGCTCTTTGTAATTTCCCAACACCAGGGGTTGGCGAGCGAAGCGAGCAGGGGGCGGAGCCCCCTAGTAATTTAACTAACACATGTATCGACATAGCAGAATCCACACGTTATGGGAGAATACTTGTTTTAATACAATGTAATGGCATATACTTTATAAAACATCTATGTCATCTTGCGATTAATATTGTTCTAAAATAATCAAATATTGCTTCTAAAAATAATAAATGTTATTCAAAAACCTATTCATATGTTATGAATCTCCATGTAGACTTCCTTCAACTAAACTATTAGCCAAATTTATTCCCCTATTGGACATTTAAAATAATTAGTTGAAATTAAAGATACCGTAAAAGACTTATGTCTTTCTATGATTCTACAAGTTACACATACAGTTGTGCTTGAAAGTTTGTGAACCCTTTAGAATTTTCTATATTTCTGCATAAATATGACCTAAAACTGCATCAGATTTTCACTCAAGTCCTAAAAGTAGATAAAGAGAAACCAGTTAAACAAATGAGACAAAAATATTATACTTGGTCGTTTCTACTGTTGCTCATGTGTAGTAGGCACATTATTCAATCTCAATAATGTGTTCTCTCAGTTCCTCCTCAGACAAGAAAGGAAGTTTTTTAAAATGAGGATCTAGTGCTGATGCTTGTTGACAGTGGAGTTGGATGAATGGAATATAAAAGAAAAAGAACCAGCCATTGTGACTGAGTACTCCGCTAATGTGATCTGTGCGGTACAGCTTATGAAGATACTTGATGCCAGCTTCTTTGTGCACACACTCACTTTGTTATTGCAGGGTGCTCAAAAAATTCCAACAATTGCCTGCTTGCTTGGCTGGGTGAGGCACGTTGCAAACTTTTTCCACTGTAGCAGTACAGTTAGCTGCGTGCTTAAAGAGAAGCGATGTTTATTGGATCCAACGAAGTACGATCTTTTCTGGCAATAAAAGTCAGTTGTTTTGGACATTTAGATAGGTAAGAGTGACCACTTAATGGAAATAGACCCAGGCTATGAAAATTCTTTCTATAGCCAAATTTGAATTTTGAAAACAACTTAAATGCAATATATATTTAGTTGGTCTTCAGTTGTTCTTTTCATAGAATCTTCTTTAAAAAATACATCAACAAAGTTTATTTCTGTGCCAGAATAAGTTTTACTGTTTATTAAAAAGTCAGAAGTTGGTATTTTACCTTAATTACTCATATTAAGATGGCTTCAAATATGCTAAAGGTTAAAGCACAAAAATGTACAAATCCTTCAGTACATTTTAAAAATCCGTAAAATATTTCACTCTTTTTGTTACAAAATACAAAGTAAAAGCGTTAATCTTCTGCATTTCCTAAATGCTGATAAACTGACAATAAATATACACTGCAGTGATTTTGAAGCCAAGCACAATTGAAAAGGTTCTGGCAAACCATTTGATAGCTCGGAAAGTGTAGACAAAACTTTACCTAGGCTGTTCTCAGAAAGGCAGAGAAGGAGAACATTGACCTTGACTGTGATTTCATTGACAGATGGAAGGAGTTCTTTGAGGAACTATTAAACCCATTGCAAATGCTCTCCTCAGAGAAGATAATATATCGGAAACACTGGATGGGAACTATGCTTTATGTGATAATTAAGAAAACATTTTAGTGGCAAGGATTCTAGAGCAGAATAAATCCAGGTATAAATTGTAAAAGCACAGGATATTGCGGAATTATCATAGTTAACTTCTTCTTTTGGCTGCTCCTGTTAGGGGTTGCCACAGCGGATCATCTGTCCGCATATCGATTTGGCATGCTTCATTATTGCATGGAAGAGACTGGCAGATTGGGCTGGCAGTCTCCATTTTTGAAAAGGCAAGCGACAGAGGTGTTCCACTGATCAAGAGATTTCATTCATCAGCCATTCTGGTAAAGCTTATGCTGGGGAACTAGAATGGAGACTCCAATTATAGTTGAAACTCAGATTTAGGATGAATGATGTGTAGTGAATTCAAAAAGCATTTAGACTGTTGCAATAACGACCATGAGACATTGCAAAGGGTTGGGGCAGCCACCCATTTAATAGTTCCCGGCTGCAAAATTGAGTCAAAAATAGCGACATGTTTATTCAACAGAGTCCACAACAGAACTGATTCTCTTCAGGCAGTATGGTGGCTTTAAAGGCCAGAAAAGGAAGTGATGTCATCAGCACCGGAACCGGAAGGGACGTCATTGGCTGCCCCAGAGCCGGGCGGGATTTCCCTAGACTGGTCTGCAAAAGATCGAGAGGGAAAGTTAGTGCACTTCGCCACCCCCTGGTTTGGCATGGAATTACATGTATTCAAGCCCTTTGGTTGTCTCCAAAACACACGTTTGTGACATGGCCCCCCACTCAGCCCAGACCCGTTGGGTCGGGCGTTCTGCACCGAGACGTTGTGAACGCGGGAGAGAGCATCGGCGTTGGCGTGGAGAGAACCCTTCCGATGAATGACCGAAAACTTATAAGGTTGTAAGTCAAGAAACCACCTCGTGACTCGAGGGTTAGACTCCTTATGCAGGGCCATCCACTGTAAAGGTGCATGATCCGTGACAAGTGTAAACTCCCGCCCCAAGAGGTAGTACCTCACCTGTGTAATTGTCCACTTAATCGCAAGAGCCTCTCTTTCCACTGCCGCATAACTGGTCTCGCAATCCAGCAGTTTCTGGCTCAGGAACATGATGGGGTGTTCAGCACCGTCGACGCTTTGGCTCAACACGGCTCCCAGGCCTGTGTCCATCTGGAGGACAAAGGGAAGTGAAAAGTCAGGTGCCTTTAAAACAGGTGCTGACGTCAGGGCCTTTTTTAAGTCACTGAAGGCTGTCTCAGTCATCTCAGTCCATACCACAGTGTTAGGGGCCCTCTTTTTTGTTAAATTACTCAAGGGCACGGCTCTCTCCGAAAAGCGTGGTACAAACCGGCGGTAGTACCCTGTTAAGCCGAGAAATGCCTGGACTTGCCACTTGGTTCGCGGACGGGGCCATGTCAAAATGGCTTCTACTTTAGAGCACTGTGGCTTCACATTACCACGACCCACCAGGTAGCCCAAATATTTGGCTTCTTCCAATCAAAGAAACATTTCTTTGGATTGATTCGAAGACCGGCTTCACCTAGTGTCCGTAATACTGCTCGGACGTGCTGTAGGTGTTCCTTCCAGGTGCTGGAATAGATGACGACGTCATCCAGGTAGGCAGCACTATACGTGTTATGGGGGCAGAGTACTTTGTCCACCAGACTTTGGAAAGTTGCAGGAGCCCCATGTAACCCGAATGGAAGGACACAATACTGCCAGTGCCCACTAGGGGTGCTAAACGCGGTTTTACCCTTTGCGGAATCCGTTAAAGGAACCTGCCAGTACCCTTTAGTCATGTCAAGAGTGGTCAAATATTTAGCCTGTCCAAGCCTCTCGAGGAGGTCGTCCACTCGAGGCATTGGATAAGCATCAAAAAGGGAGACCTGATTAAGACGACGGAAGTCATTGCAAAACCTCCAACTCCCGTCGGGCTTAGGAACCAAGACAATTGGGCTGGACCAGGGACTATGACTCTCCTCTATGACTCCTAGGTCCAGCATGCGCTTAATTTCCAGTTCCACTTCCGCTTTCTTTGCCTCAGGAAGCCGATAAGGGCGTTCTTGGACGATGACCCCAGGTTCAGTCACAATATCGTGGGCAACCAGAGAGGTCCTTCCGGGTTCTTCGTCTACCACCTCTCAGACGGACGAGATAACTGCTTCGAGCTCTTGCCTCTGTCGGTTGCTTAAATTAGACCCGAAGTTAAGTGTGTTAGTTTGAGCGAAGAAGGAGCGGGCTGGCCGGAGGAAGGGTCAGGGTCCCTTTCCCTCCACGGCTTCAGCAGATTCACATGATATATCCGCTCACTCGGTCGACGATTTGGTTGTTTCACCAAATAATCGACGAGTCCTTTTCTCTCCTTAACTTCGTATGGTCCTTGCCAATGGGCAAGTAATTTGGAGTGCAAGGTGGGAACCAATACCATGATTCGATCCCCCGGTTGAAACTCCCGAAGTGTCGTGCCACGGTCATAATAATGGGCCTGTGCTGATTGCGCTTCCTCCATGTGACTTTTTAATATGGGCCTAATTTTTTCAAATCTATTGCGTAATTGCGCGATATATTCCAGAATATTAAGGGAGGGACGAGCCTCTTCTTCCCAACCTTCTTTTAAAATGTCCAGTATACCCCGGGGTTGTCGTCCATATAATAATTCAAAGGGTGAGAACCCCGTGGAGACTTGAGGGACTTCCCTGTAGGCAAAGAGTACGAGGGGGAGGAGTTGATCCCAATTCCTCCCATCCCCGCTGACCACCTTGCGAAGCATCTGCTTGAAAGTTTGATTAAATCTCTCTACTAAACCGTCGGTTTGAGGATGATACACAGCGGTTCTCAAGTGCTTTATTTTAAGTAACTTGGCCGTTTCCCTGAACGTTTCCGAGGTAAACGGAGTCCCTTGATCCGTAAGGATTTCTTTAGGGATCCCAACTCGCGCAAAGACCTCCATCAGTGCCCGTGCGATGGCTTTAGAATTGGCTGAGCGCAAGGGAACAGCTTCTGGAAATCGGGTTGCATAATCTACGAGGACTAATATATATTTAAATCCTCGTGCCGAGGGTTCCAGGGGTCCCACTATTTCGACCCCTATCCTTTCAAACGGGACATCAATTAAGGGAAGGGGAATAAGAGGAGCGCGGTCCCTCCTAGGAATTTGCCGCAGCTGACATTCAGGACATGAAATACAGAAGCGGCGAACCTCCTCATTTATTCCTGGCCAATAGAAACGGAGCTTAATGCGCTCTAGTGTTTTTTCGGTGCCCAGGTGGCCTCCTAGGAGGTGGGCGTGTGCTAACTCACAAACTTGCCGCCGGAAAGTTCGTGGGATTAGCAACAGCTTCCGCACTTCCCCCTCATGCTCACTAACCCGATATAATAAATCATTCTCTAAAACAAAGTGGGGTCCTTGTGGCATGGGCTTATTGGTGCGTTGGCCGTTGGCTAAGACAACTGCATTCTTAGCAAATTTAAGGGAATCGTCATTCCATTGTTCCCTTTTAAATGAAGCTGGTGTTTGTCTATATTGAAAGCTCAGATCTGAGAGAGGGTCTGGTCTGACCTCAAGGGGCGAAGAATCAACCCGTTCTGGCGAGACGCAGACAGATGACGTAATGGCCCGCGACGGTCCAGGAAGTTTCGTCATCCTCCTCTTGGTCTCCCATACCTTCCTCCACCGGCTGCGTTCACGGTGTGGAGACAACCTGAGACGGGGGATTCCTGTCTGTTACTAGGCCCCAATTCAATTTAGGAGAGATCAGTACTTCACCGCTTTTAATATCAGACCAGTCCCGCCCAAGAATCACAGCGCACGGTGGATTGGGGAGGACTGCTACGACAAGTCTTTTAAGTGATCCTCCGTGGCTGATGAAACACCGAGCGGAATTATAGGAGCGGACATCACCGTGCACACAGGTAATTCTGGTCTTTATCTTTAACCATTGTCGCGGTAGTACATATCGGCGGGCAACAATAGAAATGTTGCTGCCGGAATCAAACAGAGCTTCTACTTTGAAACCATTTAAAATGACTTCTCCCTTATGAGCCATTAACAAGGGGTTTGAAAGCGCACACAACCCACCCCTCTCTCTCTCCTCTTACATTCCGCCTCGCTCCTGAGTGGGGCCCGTGCCCGCGGAATCGGGGACTCCGGTGCAAACTCCGGTTTATGCCGAGAGGGCAGAGTAGGAGGGACATAATCTCTACAGCGTCCGCCTAAGGACCGTTCTGCTCTCCCAAATTGTGAGAGTGTCCTTGATGTTTCAATGAGCTCGAGCACGTTGGAAAATTCTCTCCAAACCGGCTGGGTGAAATACTCAGGGAGGCCGTTTATAAAAAGGAAGCAGGCCACTTTCTTTACTAGTTGGAAGGTGGTGCATTCACTTGGTTTCAACCAACAAGCCACCTCTTCCCAGAGAGCATCCAATTGCTCTTGGGTAGACTGCTCAGTGTCAAATCGCCATGTTTGCAATCTCCTCACCTGCTGGTTTGGGGAATCCCCACTTTGTTTTGGGGCCTTAGCCCTGGTGGGACGAACAACTCTCTCCTCCGAGAGAGCATAATAGGTCCCTTTAGCTTCCCCCATAGAAACCAGCCCACGTCTGTGTGTCCCATCGACACTCTCCCTATTAAGTTTAGGTGACCCGAAGGTAGACAAAGGGAGCGGAGTCTGCACCGGTTCTCTTCGAAATCCGAGACGCAACCCCCACCCGCAAGCTTGGCCCAGGTACTCTCCCACCTGGATATGATTCAGGTCCGGTCCCGTTCCCTTCAGGGTTTCTTGCATCCTGCCGGCTACGCCAGTGTCGCAATAACGACCATGAGACATTGCGAAGGGTTGGGGCAGCCACCCATTTAATAGTTCCCGGCTGCAAAATTGAGTCAAAAATAGCGACATGTTTATTCAACAGAGTCCACAACAGAACTGATTCTCTTCAGGCAGTATGGCAGCTTTAAAGGCCAGAAAAGGAAGTGATGTCATCAGCACCGGAACCGGAAGGGACATCATTGGCTGCCCCAGAGCCGGGCGGGATTTCCCTAGACTGGTCTGCAAAAGATCGAGAGGGAAAGTTAGTGCACTTCGCCACCCCCTTGTCTGGCATGGAATTACATGTATTCAAGCCCTTTGGTTGTCTCCAAAACACACGTGTGTGACAAGACATTTCTCACATTTTCTTATGTTGCAGCCTTGTGCTAAAATCATTTAAATTAATTTTTCCCCCACATCAAGCAACACTTAATAACCATGAATGACAAAGCCAAATCATTTATTTCAAGTTGATTAAAAATGAAAAACTTAAATATCATATTGGCACAAGTATTTTGACCCTTTGCTATGTCACTTGAAATTTGGCTCAGGTGCATTCCTTTGTATTGGTCATCATTGAGGTGTTTTTGCGCCTTGTTTGGACTCCATCTATCAATTCAATTGATTTGACATGAAAATACAAACACCTGTCTATATAAGGTCCCACAATTGGCAATGTATATAAAAGCAAAAACCAAGTCACAAGGTTGAAAGAATTGCCTGCAGAGGTTAGAGACAGGATTGTGTTAAGGTATAGATTTTGGAAGGCTACTGAAAAATTGCTGCAGCATTAAAGGTTCCCAAGAGCACAGTTCCCTTCATAATTCTTAAATGGAAGAAGTTTTGAACAACAACTCTTCCTAGAGCTGGACACCTGCCCAAAATGATCAATTGAGGGAGAATAGCCATGGTATGAAAGATGACCCAGAACCCGATAGTAAGGCTGGACTCCAGGGAACATATGTGGAGATGGGAGAAACTCCAAGGAGGATGACCATCACTGCAACACTTTACTGATCTGGAGTCAGATTTATAAAGTTTGCATACACACAACATTAGTCCTGAAAATGTGCATATGCAACTTTCCACGCAGAAGTTGGAATTTATAAAAGAAAACTTGAACAAAGAACTTGGTTATATTTACGGCAACTCTGACCCATGCATAGGTAACATTTTGGAGAAACTAGGAAATGATGACATTCTTAATCAAATAATCACCTAAATGTTGACTCACTGTCATAATTCATATCACCAAGGCATTATTATAATGTGCACTGATTTGACAAACATTAAACTCAAACGTGATTAATAAGATATACAGAGTCTATTTTAGTGTCCTTTAAAGATTGTCAATACCGCATATTTGAAATGAAGAGCTTTTTTAGTTTTTCATCAGTTTATATCAGCTACTTGTTGTCACTTCTCTGGGAACTGGCTGACAGGTCAGGAATAGCTCAGCCAAGTTTCAGCTCCATCATGCCCACTGTGCTGGAAGCCATTTGCTGACTGATAAGATGCTACATTCGGTTTCCATACACTATGTGTGTACATACTTAAAACATAGCATGTTTTTGCCAACATAAAAAATCAATTTGCAGCAGTGTCCAGTTTTCCTAATGTAAGTGGAGCAATTGGCTGCAGTCATATTGCAAAAAGGGCACCTAGTGGAAGCGAAGTTACTTTTGTTAACTGTAAGTAGTGACATTCTATTAACACACAAGTCACCCTGGATGCCAACATTAGACAAACGTTGTGTCTCAGTAAATTGGGTCATCCTGTGATTTACTTATTAATTTGACAAAGTAGTTTTGCCAGATGAACTGTTCATGGTACTATACACAATGGCTGTTGAAAAGGTAACTGAGGTAAACTCTCAGTTTTTCATATGACCTATACTATTCATTGGAGAGAATTCATGATATTACATGTGCCGTTTGATACTGGCAACCTGCTGAGACGCTGGCACCTGACACCTTTCTCCAACCCCCAGAACACAGAGGAGAGGGACTGTAATGCCATGCATGCTATTGCATGTTCAGTCATGGAGCACAGCATAGAGTGTTCCAATGCATCAGGTGGGAGGCTGCTGTAAGCTTGAGGTCATGTTCAACTAAATTATACAGTAACTCTTGGCTGTCTTACGAAATGGATTCTCTTAGCTTTGATTTCTTGGAGAACTGAGTGTGTTTTGAAAATTTGGTCCTTTGATGTTTAGCTGGGAATGGGTTGCCAGGGACAAGAGCAACACCAAGGTGACAATCAGCAGCAGGTATTCTTCAAAGAAGCCTCTGAACATTAAATCTTGAACTGGAAAAACTAGAAGTTATTCCTGTTTACAGTATTACCAATGCATTCACTAGTAGAGAATATTTAAATCATACTTAACAAATTTGAAAATCTATCAAATAGAGCTGTACAAATCACATACAATTACAATATAAAACAATCAGCAAGATTACATCTTGCCTGAAGAAGGGGCCTGAGTTACCTCGAAAGCTTTCATATTGTAATCTTTTTAGTTAGCCAATAAAAGGTGTCATTTTGCTTGGCTTTTCTCTACAATATAAAACAAGAAAGAGTCATACATTGCAATAGTAGCTGACAAAGTGACAAAAAAAAAACAAACTTATAAAGTAATAGGATGAGCTTTTAAATGGAGCAGATTTTCGGTCTGAAGTCAAATATTAATACAGAAGAATCCTTCCAAATACACATTGAAATAGAGATCAACAGTTTTGAGGAACATTATGTTTAAAAATTACTTAGTTACATTACTCATTGCTTACAAAACAGTAATTGTATATGTAATCACTTATACAATGCAAATCATTACAAACAACTTTTGCGTTACTTTTTTCTTCTTTTGTATTAAAAACTGCACAATTCACTGGCCAGCATTTGTTACTAATTCCAGTGCATGAAGTTTGTGTAGCAACTTTATTCCATGTTTCGCCTCAGTGTACCAGCAGTAAATGGTTGGCATATCCCACTGTCTCAAGAAGTGTAAATACACATTCTAAAATGTTGGAAAAAGTGTAGGCAGGCCATCATGGCCTTGTGTTCCAATCAAGACTCTGGCAGCAGCATTCTAAACCTATTGTCATCTTTTTTGCTGTATGCAGTGAAGTCATTATAAATAGAGATGATAAAACTGTGACAAAATATTTCACTACTCAATAATGTCACAATCTGGCAGTTTCACATAGAAGAAGCCTATGAACATGAATATGGGATACAAAGGTAAAGTAAAATTTTAAGGCTACTTGCAGAGTATGAGCATATAATTTTGTCAGAACTATGTTTTAAAGAGAAGAACTTACAGTAATTCTTTTGAGTTCTCGTGGAATATTCCATGGGAAGCAGTCAATTTCTGTTATAAATATATGAAGTTTGCAGATAGTCACACTGTCATTAAGTCATGAGGTCACTCTACCCATTGTGGATGTGCATACAGCAGTAATTTTTACGTACAGCAGGGCATTATTGCTATAGAATTGGAGCATGAGGTCTTACTGGAGAATCAAGTAGCCAAATTACAATATATACTGTAGATATTAAAAAAGTTCAGAAACTTGAAATGTCCATAGGTGTAATTCAGTTAGATAGGTTCAGTATTAAAGGCAATTGAGAGCATGAGGCCAGTCTAAGGCCGGGTTTATACTTCAAGCGTCGCATGCTTTAGTGGATGCTCCTGCTATGCAAGCGTTTTACTGTTTATACTTGTGCGCGTAATTTACGTAAATCTGGAGGGATCCACCAGGTGGCAGTGCGAGATATTATCACGGTGAGAACAGGTTCGGCTTCGCTGTGTTGTGAATTGCCTAGAACACCCATTAAATTCTGATGACTCCTTACTGCAATATCTTTAAAAAGGATGTTTAATGATTAAATCCATCAATCCAGGGATTTTTCCATTCCAGCAAGCATTGGGCACGAGGCAGAAACAATCCTTAGACGGGGCATCAGCTCGTCACAAGCTGAATACAAGCACTCACATACACTAGAATCATTTTAGTGTCACCAACTCTGCATATCTTTGGAAGGAAACCGGAGCTCACTGTGGAAACCCAGCAGGAAAACATGTAAACTCCAGGCAGGGAATACCAGCGATGTGACTCCCTGCGAGACAGCAGTGCTACTGCTCCGCCACTGTGTCACCCCCATGTGTGTAATTATTAACAGTATTCATTATTTAAACGGGGTGCTGCTGCCTCGCAGTTAGGAGACCTAGGTTCGCTTCCCAGGTCTTCCCTGCATGGAGTTTGCATGTTCACCCCGTGTCTATGTGGGTTTTCTCTGGGTGCTCCGGTTTCCTCCCACAGTCCAAAGACATGCACGTTAGGTGCATTGCTGATCCTAAATTGTCCCTAGTGTGTGTGGGTGTGTGTGTGTGTGCATGCCCTGTTGTGGGCTGGCTCCCTTCCCGGGGTTTGTTTCCTACCTTGCACCCTGTGTTGGCTGGGATTGGCTCCAGCAGACCCCCGTGACCCTGTAGTTAGGATATAGCGGGTTGGATAATGGATGGATGGATTATTTAAATGAAGTTAATGACTTATCTGTAAAATGTAATATACATACTTTAATGCATTACATCAGGAAAATGATATCAAGTATAAGGATTCTAAATGTGCAGAGAGTTGGAATATCATACATTTAATGTGTTCTGTGGTGATCTATTGCTGTTTGCTGCTACTGTCAGGTCGAGGAAGTCCCAGAAAAAAAAGACGGCACAGAAAGTGGTATGTGAGACTTTTAAAATGTATCGTGTTATTACGATTGGGAATATGCGATGCTTAAATATGAAAGCACCATGAATGCATCTGTATGTCGGCGTTTTGCTTCACCACATCAAACCATTCATCAAACATCGAAGCACGCACATCAATCCCGTAGGATCTGCATAGAGGCTTTCTGTCACATGTAGATAGTAAACAGAGACTCTGATGTCATTTTCAGACTTTAATCACACTGCACACACCCCCCCCCCACCCCCAACATTTTGCTGGTACTGCAACTCGTGCATGCATCGTGTGTGACAGATAGGGGGTACTATCGTCCCCTTGAACCCTCAGTCCACTCGTCAGACACCAGATAACAGTCCAGTAATTATTTATTTTAATAATAATGTGCACAAAGCACCCTCCACTCCACAATCTATATATATATAAAATCCCTATGTGCGTCCAGGTGTCCGTGTGTGGGTGTCTTCTGGTGAAGTGCGCATGCGCGGGGCACGGTGCTATGCGCGATATTACTATCAGAGAAAGTTAGAGGCGTTTTACGGAAATACAAACCAGTATTACTGCGAGAGGAAATTAAAGGTACACAATACAGTGACGCATATTACAGCCACATACAAGCCAGTATTACTGTCAGAGGAGATTAAAGGCATATTACCGACGCGCACGCCTGTATTACCGCCAGAGAAAATTAAAGGTATATTACAGACGTACGGACGTATATTACGGACGTACAAGCCAACGGACGTACAAGACGGTATCCTTCAATAAGGGTGCGCACAGGCATCCTTTAATAAGGGTGCGCACAAAAAGGCGAGCCTCAAAAGGACGATTTCAATTGGGCGCAGCGAATAAAGGCGCGCGTAAATAAAGATCTGCACCTGTTGCTCTTCACATATTCCAGAGCCATTTGAACTAAATTATCTACGCGCCCTTATTGAATAGAGCCGTACAAGACAGTATTACTGTCACAGAAAATTAAAGATACACAATACACGGCGGCAGCCCACGAAGAACGGTCAGCTCAGCAAGTAAACATCAACAAAAGAAAGGCTGAAAGAAAGAAAAATACGACCAACAAAAAGAATGAGGTCAAAGTCCCTTGCCATTTAATATAGACTGTTCCTACTAATGTTTATGCACTACTGTTCTAGCGGCCGTTATTGTAACGGGCTAAATGACTAGTACTCAATAATAATCCCAATACACAATCAATAAACACAATCCTTCACTCCCAGCAGCTCAGTCACCCTTCCTCCCAACTCGGCTCAACTTTCTGGGGTTTCCCATAGTCCTTTTATATCTCTTGACCCTAAAGTGCTTCTTTCCCTCAGTCCGTGTGATTTCCCAGCACTTCTGGGTCAGACGCAAACTCATTCTTTTCTTCAACCCGGAAGTACGTCATTTCTTCTGTCCCCGTGACTGGGAAGTACTTCTGGGTTATATGGAAAATACAAGTCCTTGAGCCTCCCTGCAGCGTCCCCTGGTGGCCCCCATGGTATCCAGCAGGGCTGTGATGAAAGACTCCAAGTTCCATGATGCCCTGCTGGAATTCAGGGCCCCTCCATGTTGCAAGGATGGCTCCATCTGGCGGCTTGGGGTTATTGGCCGGAATAAACTGTCAGCCATCCCTCACACGTGTTAATTTCTGAGGACCTGCTTAGAGGACGCGTCAAATGAACACTGGGAACGCGTGGCAGCCATGATGCGTGCGCGTACACATTCTGAGAGTGAAGTATAAACGAGGCCTAACAAGATGACAAATAGAATCTCATGTTCATGTCTGTCCAGCATAATTATTTAGATTAGGTGTCTTAGAGAGATATTGTGGCCAATGCTATTAACCACGCAACAAGTTATGGAATACAAGCATATTGGGGACAAGAATTAGAAAGGAAAAAGTGGATAATGCTCCTCAGCTCACATACCATTCCTGTTCCACATGGACACTAGACTAGCCTTTGGAATTTTATTTTAATTACCATTGGTTTGAATTGAAGATGCACTGACGTCTCTGCAGACTTTGCCAGTTTAAAAGGTGCCTAGGAGAACTTTCCTTCTTAAGCTTTATGACTGCAAGCTGACCTCTTACCTGCTCTCAAGGACACATTCATGCCCTTATGACCAGGCTTTGACCTATATTGTACCTGGAAGTGTACTTTGAGCTAATCACCAATAGCTACCTCTTAGACCTAGATCCTCTTTGAACGTCATCTGTACTCCCTTTAGGATAGCTAATTCTAAGGTGACCTCTTATCACCTCTGTGCCAGTAACTGAAGCCAATTTTGAAGAAAAAAAGCCTTACTTTTGAAAGGGAATGTCAATGCCTAAATTATGTGGTGTTCTTTTTGGCCTGTTTTGTCAGAAAGTGCTTCTTTTCTTCATGAAGATGTATTGGACACAGTAAAAAGCCTACCATTCAAAGTGAGTTGAGTTAGGATGCACCACACCGCACCACACCATGGACACAATCAAAGGATTATGTGTCAAAAACAAACAATTGAACTTCACTGCAAGGTTATTATAGTTTTGCCTTTTTATATTAGTTTTTATTTTATATTTTTTTCTGACCTTACTTGGGAATTCAGTTTAGTTTTAGTTTTCCTTCGTCATGTATTTTTAGTTTTGTTTAGTTTTTATTTCACAAAGACATTTCTGTTTTATTTTTATATATATTAGTTTCAGTTTTAGTTTTAGTAATTATGTCATGGAGCGCCTACGGAGTTAGTTTTGTCTCACAATCAGACAGAACTGTATACTTAACAGATTTGGATATGAGTTTAACCTTAGTGGAAGCTTACTGCACTGCCTGGTTTACTATGTGGTTTTGTTTTTGTCTGATAAAAACAAGCATAATCAAAACTAGACACTGAATATGAACAATTTTACGCAATTTTATAATTTTTAAAATATTTTCTCGTGAAAATCACATGTGCTTAGGAAGAACAGGGCTCTTAGACTTGGATGATTGTGCAGACCCCACATAGCTGTATTGAGGGAAACAAAGTACAACAAGCATGTAGTGTCAAGGTTAGGGGCAGTGAGTCTTGAATAGACCACCATAAAGGACAGTAAACCCATAATGAGCAGAGCAAGAGCAGGTAATATGCAATATGTATGATAAGGCTGATGAAAAGAATATGATATTTCAACTATCTATTTTGAGAGAGAGAGAAAAACATTAAAAAAAGGGAGACAAATATTTTAAAATATAATTCTGCTAATGGATTACTTTCATAATATCAGGTATTTTGAGTTGTGAATATGAACTAAAAAAGATAAATTAATAAATATGGAATAAATACAAAAACCCATTAGTATGTTTAGTTTTTCATCACTTGTCAGACTCTCTACCTTTGTTTGTATCGCTTCGTTGTTAAACGATGTTTTTTAAAGCAAAAGTGATTGGTCAGCAACAATATGCTGATCTTGTATGATGACCTAGTCAGTCTCTCGATCAGTGCCGTTTTATTTTCAAAAACCGGGAGTGCTCTCCCCTCAACTTTCTTGTATACTCAGATATGGGGATGGATATTTGAGGAGTAAACCGCAAGACAATGATTATATTTTTAAATTATCAACATTAAGGAACCATCAACAACAAATCAAATGAATAATATATTGAGCAATTATTATAAAAGTAAAGTTGAATAAATCAGACTCTGAAGCTGTATAAATAATTAAAAAAAAAAATCGAGTATGTGTTCAGGTAAAGTACCACTTCCGGGTGATCAATTTGGCCCAAAAGTTAATACAGATCTATAATTGTGGTGTAACAGCCACGTGCCGAATTTCATCCATCTATCTAGTTGCGTTTTTGAGTTATCATGTTTACACACAAACAGACACACACTCATACACACGCGCGCACACACACAATTCCAAAAAACAGTATTGTTGGACACTGGTTAGTCTATAACGTCAAGATTCATCAAAATATCGAGGTCAAATTTTTTCATGATTTCTCATTACTTTCGTATAGGAGAAAGTAAAAACGATTTCTCCTGTGCGAAGTGGCAGGTGAATTGCTGTCAACAAAAACCAGACACCTGAGAAATAAACTGAAACGTTACTCACTCGTGATTTTTCTGTCCATATGGTAAACGTTTTGATGGCCTGCACATTCTGATTTTAGCCGTTTGAATTACATCTTGACAAGCACAAAGAAAGGTGGCACGCAAATCGCTTTCTATTTCCCATGCACTTATTTCTTTACTCACCTGCACTCAGCTTGCTCTGTCACCACAAATGCTGTGTGAACAGTCGCCTTCTGTCACCAGCCGCCGTTCACTGGATGAAAGTGTGCAGGTGGCTCGTGGTGGATGACTTTCTGTTTTAGAGTTAAAACTTACAAGGGTTAAAGACTAACGGCAAGAATATTCATTCAAAAACGAAAACTTAAAATTATTTAGTAAATTATTATTTTATTTCAGTTAGTCTTTCCAGCTACTTTAATAGTTTCGTTTAGTTTTAGTTTTTCATTTCAGTTTTGTTAATTATTTTATTTTAGTTTACGAAATTGTTTTTTTAATAATAGTTTCAGTTTTGATTTTAGTTTTCGTTAACTATAATAACCTTGCTTCACTGCAAATAACATTACACACATGAACCAAGATCAAAGTCCACATAGCATCAGTCATCTTCTTAAAAGGTTGGTATGTTTAATACTGCTGTTTCTGTGCACAGGAAAACCAGAACTCAAGATAGCTGGTAAATAACTAACTGAAGTATTGCTTTCATATGTTTGTAAATTTGTAACATGATCAGGAATAGTGATAAGCGAAATAGGCAAGTTTCGAATTCACATATAGTTTTGTGAAACTAACATTAATGTTTGTTTTTCAGGAACTCACTAAATAGAGCTTTCTGGAGGTGTTAATGTTTTTTTGATGTGGAAATTATTGCTGTGCGATCTGATAGAAAAAATCATATTTTGATAATTTTGACATATATTGCAATGCAATTTAAACTGTGATAAACTTTAAATGTCAGATTTACCATTTTGCATTGCAATTTCAAGGCTTAAAGCAAATGATAGCATACATGATCACACTAAGATGATATTTACCAATATTTATTTATCAACTTAAAAGTTTTTCACAATAACAGAAATGCAAATTATTGAATACCTGGGACCAAAGAAGGACAAAATTACTTTCTATGATGTATTTTCTAAATAGCTTAAAAAAAATACATAAACAAATAGGCTAATTGAAATAAATATAATAGTAAATTTCTTGCACGTCCCTACTACTCTTGCAATGGGTGCATCATCTTTCAAAGAAGTCTGTAGTATTGCAGAAATAAAGTAAAGAAACTTTTCTAAATTAATAATTAAATCATATTTAATATGATTCTTGTTTGTATAATATTATTTTTATAATATTAGTAATATTGGATAGTTTGTATAATATTGATAATAATCATAATAATGTGAACACGCTGCACAACAAACATATAATCAACATCTCTGATAGTCCTAAGATGATAAATTATATATGACTATCATATTGCTGTCTAATTTAATATAAGGCATAGTACAGCATAAACATTTATTTTACATTCAAAGTACATTTTGACAAAACATTTTGTTTGGAAGGTGAAGCCTGTGGTTGAAGCACTGAAATCTGGTCCAATAATTCAGATCAATAATGCTTTGACTATGTTAAACCCATTGACTGTTGTTACGGCAACTAGATGTTACTTATGCAGCCCCCACACATCCAAGGCTTCTTTCAAGCCTAGAGCAATGTTCTCACTTGTATGATCTACTGGGAAATATGATGTTTGCAAGCAGTGACTTTTTAATCCAAATGTGTTTCTTAATGTAGTGCACCATTAAGCTGATATGAGGCTTAGTTGTCCTGTTTGAGTGTGGTTGCTATATAGAGTTCTAGTTTTGCTATGTCAGATTCAGCTTCACGTTTACATTTTCTGTGCAGTTCATGGATGGCAGTTTCTGAGAAGTAATTGCAGGAAGGCAACTTATATCTCAGGTCAAGTTTGTTGATTGGTTTCTAAACCTTCTCAGCATATAAGGGAAGCATGTTTTTTGCAAAGTAATATGTTACAGCATCTGTGATTTTATGTCTCTATAACATTTTCTCATATAGCATAACACTGGCAAACAGTCAGTTAAATTTCTAGATTTACAAGATTTTTTTGTGAAAGTCAGTAACTTTGCTCTTCGTGGCTTAAATATGCTTTTCTCTCAGACGTTTAACTTTCACTTTTTCATTTTTTATTTTTTGTTTTGCAGCTGATTTTATTATATCATTATGTTTTCAACTTACCACAATGACATCTTGTTTTTATAGTGGGCGCAATCATTTTAAATACCTGTTAACCTGATGGCACTGGTTTTTGTCAGGGAATGCGGTCCTGGAAATGATTTCATCCATCAGGCATTACATAAACTGGTGTTGCAAATACCAGTAATGCATTGTCCTTCTTGGCGGATACTAAAAAGAAAGGCTTTAGGGAGTAATTCCTTTAGATTCAACATTTTTTTGACTAACTAGATTTTGAAATTTGATCTTTCCATTGGTTTGTGTTTTGATTAATAATATTGTCACATGGTTCTGCTTTTGTCGGCTAAATTTCAGTCTGTGGGAGAAGAGTTTACCTAAATTGAGTGCATAACAACTTTGAGTTACAACATCATGTTTAAGTGCACTCTCACTCATAGCTGTCTATTCGAGCAAAAAAGAGAGAGCTGTCACATCAAGTGAAGTTTCTGAAACACTATACAGTAAAAAACATTAAACAAAAAATCTTATAAAATCAAGATACCTTAGAGAACCTCTAAATGAACTAAGAACAACATCTGGTATATTGTATGTCTGTCTGTTTTGTCTGTCTTACATTACATTTTTCATATTAACGTTCTCTGAACGATTGTTCTATTTTTTTGAATTCTTGCATTTATAAATGCATTGTTTTATCATTTTTATTAAAACAAGTGTGGTTCAATTACTTTGTAAGTCTAATGTCCAGGAAGAAAAATTTATAATTATCATAAACCCATCCATTCCCCAATACAGTGGAACTTCGGTTCACGACCATAATTCGTTCCAAAACTCTGGTTGTAAACCGAGTTGGTCGTGAACCGAAGCAATTTCTCCCATAGTATTGTATGTAAATACAATTAATCCGTTCCAGACCGTACGAACTGTATGTAAATATATATATTTTTTAGTTTTTATGCACAAATATAGTTAATTATACCATAGAATGCACAGCGTAATGGTAAACCTAATGTAAAAACATTGAATAACACTGAGAAAACCTTGAACAACAGAGAAAACTAACACTGCAATAGTTTGTGCTATAGTGCTAGGAACCGCTCGCTAAAAACACTTTTTTTAATGAGTTTTAAGCACAGGGGAAAAAATCAACATTTGAAAAATCCGTAATTTAATAAACCACCAAGAAAAGTAACATTGCAACAGTGCAGGCTACGAACCGATCACTGTAAATAGAACTGAAAACAAAAACAAGCCTTCACTAACTTATGCATCCCTTGCTCGCTCTCTCGCTCCTACCCCCCCCTAGGGCTTGTGTGTGTGTGTGTGTGTGCGCGTGTCTCTCTTTTGTGAGCCTGGAGCGCCTGTGTGTGTCTCTCTAGCGGGCTCCTGTGTGTGCACGCCTCTCTCTCCCCCGCCTGTGTGTGTGTGCGTGCCTCTCTCTTTTGCTAGCCTGGAGCACCTGTGTGTGTCTCTCTAGCCCGCTCCTGTGTGTGTGCGTGCCTCTCTCTCACCCGCCTGTGTGTGTGCGTGCGTCTCTCTTTTGCGAGCCTGGAGCGCCTGTGTGTGTTGTCACGCTTGGGTCACAGATTTGCACAGAGACACAGGAGGTTGTAGAAAAAAAGGAACTTTATTCAAAGCACTGCAAACAAACATTTGTCTCTTTTCAACAGTTTAAACGTGCTCCATGACAAGTCAGAGATGACAGCTCAGCCAGGAGCAGAGATTGTCTGAGAGAGAAAGAAGGAGTAGCAAGCAACCAATTTAACAAACTGAAAGAAGCCCGTGCAGGCTTTTTAAGAAGGTGGAGCACCGCGCGAGAGGCATATTACGCGACAGAGCCGGCCAGAAGGGAAAGGAGGAATGTGAAGGTATTCTGTCCATGTTTCTTAGGGGTTTTCCTAGGGGCGTCTGTATTCTCTGGGGGTGCGATCAGCTTCGCAGCTCACAGTGCGCTACTGTGTGTGTGCGCGCGCCTCTCTCGCGTGTACTCCTGTGTGTGTGCACGGCTCTCTGTCTCACGCTGCCTGTGTGTGTGCCTCTGTCTCTTGCGCTGCCTCTGTGTGTGTGTGTGTGTCGCGCTCTCTCGCTCTCTCTCTTGCTCACTGCACAGGAAATGCACAGGGAGAGACTGAACATGAACAAACCGAAAGGGAACCTGGCTTGTTCGTATACCGAGTGTGTGGTCGTGAACCTAGGCAAAAGCTTGGCGAACTTTTTGGTCGTAAACCGAGTTGTACGTGTACCGAGACGTTCGTGAACCGAGGTTCCACTGTATCACTGTCAGTAGCATTAGCACAGGGTTGTTCTCAGTTCAAGGAAAGGTAGTTTAAGTTGTGTTATGCATTCAGACTGTAAAGATTGTAACAAGTAACAAATGCGCAGAAGAAGCTTGAAAGAAACTATTCAAAAAAGAGACAGATTTAAGTTTAAATTGAGAGAAAATAGGAGTTTAGAGTTGCTTTCCTCTGTCCTAGTACAATATTTTGCAACTTAGCCAGAGTTAACAGACAGATTTATAGTATATTTGTCAACCAGGGCAACATCAACTGTACAAAACTTTAAAAGGGACATATTTTTTCTGAGGTGACATTGTTCATGGAACCAAAAACTTAAATTCTTACATATTTAGACTGGATTACTTAAAAGATGATATCATATTTGGTGACTTTTAGTGAGATATGTCAAATTGTGATGCCCAGGCTGTATACAACATAGACATTTCCTTGAACCCAGATCATCAATAGTCATAACCAGGATGGCTACAGCAATGAGGACTTAAACAAGCAAGGTGGGTGTAAACACTCCTTAGTGCCTTTATTCAAATGGTGCCCAACAAATTATTCAGGTGTGGTTTTAGTCTCTCAATAAATAAGTAAATAATCCAATAAAAACAATGTTCGTGTGGAGATTAAAATTATTCAATAAATAATCAATTAAATATGATAAAATCAAGATTTCAAACATAGTCAGGATCGGTTCTTTCAATCCACAAGCCTCTGTATGGTCCTTCCTCAAACTTGTCTCCTCTGCTTACATGTCAGACCTTCTCAGCTGACGAAGACACACATTGGCAAGAACTGGAGTAGTCAGCCGCCCATGCTTATAACTGATGCTCAGCAGGAATGACCCTATCCCCAGATAGCTGCTGTTCTGACCAGGGCTTTCCCAAACCACCTTGCCTCCTTTTCTATGCACTGTCTTTGCCTCAATACCAATGTTCCCTTTTTTTTCTCTTTCTCTCATTGTCTTGCTACTGATTTTACCCCCATCTTTCTTTTGTCCTTTTTCTTCTCTCAATCTGGCTTACAGACCACTTATATCCCCAGTGAGTGCAGATGCACTAAATGACCCTCAGAGCCTCGATAAAGCTGTGTTAACTGCCAGTGTACACATTAAACACAATCAGCAAATTCCTTCAAGATATCAGTGGCCACACGGCTTTTCTCTCACACACCAACACTCGCAGGGGTCTGTACTGCCTCGCTGTTTTTAAAAACCTTGCACCGTAACGGATCCCTAATGTACCTTACTACACAGATTTGCTGACCACATTATAACCACAGATTAGCAGGTGGAAAATCCTGGGCATGTCTGTTTTACCAAACAAAGTAATGATACTCCGACACAGTCTTGCTCGCCCCTTTTTGTTACAGCCAGTAGCATATTTCCTTGAAGAAGCTGGCACTGTACAAAAGGTTAACAGTTAAGGGGAGTACAGTTAATCTTTGACCATTTTTTTCTTTTTTCCAGTCTGTTTTGGTATCTATAACAGATAAGCTGAGTGAGTGAGTTGCAGGGCATGTCATATTACATTTCCAGCATCATGGGAGCATGGCGACAACTGCTCACGATTTAAGATTATATAAATGAAGGCTACGACTGAAAAGTCATGTAATGGGACATAGCTTTAAAGTGCACTTACCATATGCCAAAACATGCAAACAATGTCACATTGTATTTCTACTTCTACTGCTGTCAATTACAGCATCTCGAAATTGACAGATGTATTTTTGTGTGTTCTGCTGAGTGCTGCAAAGTTATGTTAATCTGTTCTGTTAATCTGGGAATATTTGCTATCTTGACAGTAAAACTCTGCTAGTTACTCCATATTTTTGCCTAAGTAGCTTGTTGATGCTTAAACCTTGGGAGTTAGGATTTCATTTCTGCAGCATGTGTTCTCCTGTTTGTTACTAAAATGTCTTTCTCTTTTTCCAATTCTTGCCCTCACTATGCACCAGTACAGCAGAGAAGAAGGGAGCTATGAACCAGTCCATGACATACTGGTGATTTTGCTTGTTTCCATTTGTTTTTTAGCCCTTTCAGCTCATTTAAACTTGTGAAAAAGGAACTAAAGTAAAAATAAATTTGAACGGTGGTTTAGAGTGTACTTTATTAAACTAGTTGAGACCTGTTTATGCAACACAGAGTAGGCCAGTTCTTAGTTAACACTTATTGGCTTACAGCAAAAATAAGTAAGTTACTTATGTAAGGGAAGGTTACAATTGCAAGTTTTTATCATTCCAATTCTATTTCACAGGGATGTACCAATGCAAGATTTGCTCATTTAAGATGGAAACGAAAACGCACAATCTCATCAAAACCATTTGCTAAACTGTGAGACATCAACTAAACTCATGGAAAGAAAATAGCTTGCTTAATTTGATTTTCTGTAGTGCAGTCCATCCACCCCCAACTTATCCATCCAGCAGCAAAGTAATTTTCTTTCTCATTGATTGTGTCATAAAGGGCTATTTAAAGAGAACACTAACACAAATTCCTATTTCAATAACGTGTAATTTGGGAAATGACAGAAATTACTCTTTTGGCAAAAGCTCTTGACATTCTACCCTGCAGAAAGATTCTACACATTTTGAAGTGGAGGGTGTGGTCGAAATTTAACATTTTATTAAAGAAAGAAACATCCTGTAAAAGGACAATTCAGTAATCAGGCAGGAGAAAAGCTGTTCATTGTATCTTTTAATTATTCCTCTGCAAAATGCCTTGGAGGAGGCATTCTTCAGAAGCCGTCCGTTACAACATGGTCAGAATGATCAGAATGGTCAGAGATACAAAAGATAGAGGTTCATTTTATAAACTGTTGAATTTACTTACAGTGTCAATCAATGCATACATTTTACTCTGGTTGGTTCGTTGGTTTACACCCAAATGTTTATATAGAATGAAAGTCTATTATATTATATTCTGGTTCTTCTTATACCCTTTGAGATGAGACACCACCCTTGAAATTTCTGTGCATATAACAATTGTCCATTCTAATTTATAGGACATCTGCTGATTTCTTAGTCCTCTATCAGTACATTTTGTATATTACATCAACCTTTCTTCTGGTACATTCTTTATTTACTTGACCATCTCAGTATTTTTCCTAAACCAAATCTTATATTTCAGTGTACATTTTGTTGTTCACTTGACCTTTATTTGGTTTCTCACATTTATTAACCCTTTATGCTATTTCTTAAAGATGAATGCTATGTTACCGTAAAATTATTCTTCCACAAGGGATATTCATGCACTCTGCCATAATGCATGTAAAATAGTATTTACATCAGGAAACTGGAAAATAATATACAAGTTTTGTCTGAATTCACATTCAATCATTATTAAAACAACACAAAAAACACAGATCCTGAATGCTTATAGTCGGAGAGCAACAACCCTGTTGCTGCTCCAGTAGAAACAAAGAGAGAGGAAACTTCAGGAGCACAACTGTTTCAGTTATAGATGCACATTTTTAAAACTCAGGATTTTTATTACAAAAAAGTAAAAGTGTAAACAACACACCTGTAAGCAGAAAAAGCAGCCCTGCTGCTATTATGTTTCAGCTAGGACTCTTCTGGCAGAGATTCTAATTCTGGCTTTGTCTTTTTTGTACATGTTTGATTTGTTTTGATGTTAATGATACTTTTGTTTATTATTTGCTTTATTCCCCAAGTTTGTGTTAATGTTCTTTGTGTTTTGTGGGTGGTTTCCCAAGAAGCAGGGCCACCTGCTCATCACCACAAGGTACTGCCCTCAGTCATATAAAAGTGGGGCAAGCCACAGTCCCTTGCAGCTCATTTGAATATGCTTTGGAGTTGGCAAGCATTTCTTTATAGTTTTGTGCTTTTGTGATGTATTGGATTTTTGACCTCTTTGCTCTGTATTTCAACTGTTGTTTGGATTTGTGTGTTGGACTTTTTTATCTTGGATTTCCTTTTCACTTTCAGGTCTGTTAGGGATCACTTTGTTATAATAAATTATTTCAATAAGTTGTGCAAATTAAATCTGCAGAATCAATATACAGTTAAATTATGAAGATATACTGGATTTGTTTTTTTTAGAATTTCAACAGAACATGTTTTAAAAGGTGTACAAAACTTTGATAGTAAGTTTTTATTGCTTGTAGTTAACTATTTGGTTATTATTAACTTGGTTAGCTACTGTGTTGCTCCTTTAGAATTTTTGAAATTCAACACTGAACAGAATTAGAAGTTGAACATTTAAAAAAAAATATTTGACAGTACTAAAGCAGTACAATAAACCTTTCAAATAAAGTAATTGTGTAACATCTTAAACTTTTGTAAATGTACGTTATACCTCTTAAAACAAAATAAAATTACAAAAATAAGTTCAAAATTTTTAAGAATGAAATTAATGATTTCAGGTATTCAGATGGCTGCTTATTTAATAATTCATCGTAATTGGAACTTACTAATGATGAGGCAAGTTGAAGCCCATGGGCAAAACACTAAAGGCTTTTCCACTTGTTAAATGGCAGTGCTTTGACATATTTGTACCATTTTCTGTGATAGTACATACTTGTATTCTTCTCTCAATACCTTGGTTCAGATCATGTTTAATCTGTAGGTGATGGAAGAGGTTACTTGTATTCCTGCCTGTGGCTGAAATAGTTTGCAGATAACTGCTGCTTGTGGTCTGACTTATTAAATTCTGAACCTTTGCTACACAACCAAAAATTCGGATGTAAGCGTCAGTAGGCTTTGCGCCCTAGGAACCAAGTTACCTGAACTATTCTATAACATTTCAGTAATTATTTATCGCTCTGATACTGATCTTTCTAATCATAAAATAGGTCATTACGATAGCAGAATTCATAATTAATTGCAGAATTACGGTATTTGAGGTTTCCTCTAGAGTGCCTCTTTCTCCTGTACAATTTGGCTCAAAACTAATCAGCACATCATCATCTCATAGCAGGCTTAAGTTTCAAGTTTGGTATTGGCGTATCCCATGGTCTCTGTCTTGTGTGCCATGGTGGGCTGCTTAGTGAATTGTTGGTGGGCGGGTCTCTGTCTTGCGTGTGTCTTGCTTGCCATGGACTTAGTGAATTGGGTGTGGCTCTGTCTTGCTTGCCATGGATTTAGTGAATTATATATATAGACTAGACAAAGAGCCCATTTCGACAATGTAAGATGAAACGGGAACGAGTTTGTGTCAGCAGTGTATGAAGAACAAATGATAAGTAACGAAGAAGTTGTTTTGTAATGATTGTAGTCCGCTTTACTCATTACTGTACAGGCTTGTACTGTTAGTTGATGAATTTTCCAGGCCTATAGTATAATATTGAATGATGAATGTTCCAGTACAATATGGAATAGTAATAAGTATAAGCACCACAAACCTGATATAGGTGTATTGAATGAATGCATAATTGAATCAGAATGCGTAATTAGGCCTCAAGCTGTAGATGAAATCGCCTTTCAGGCCTCTAGAGCTTTAATCGAAGTCGCCTTTCTCTTTGAATTTTTGCGGCTGTAAATCCGCCGCCTGCCGTGATGTTGGGGTTGGATGTCAGTCTCATAAGGTTTTTTGGGCAGCTGCGCAGAAGGCGACTGTGCATTCGGCTTCGGAAGTGCGCAGAAGGCGACTGCACATTCGGCTTCGGATGGACGTGAGTGAGTGAGGAGGCAGACGAATTATGTATTAAGATTATTTAGCAAAGATTCTACTTTGTTATATTTTCAAGAGGGGTTGTTACAAAATACAATTGATTGGTTGCGTACAAAATCTGGAGCTTATAGTTGCCATTTAAAGTAAAACTAAATGCAAAAAATCTTTCGGTTTCATAGGTGATGATCTAAGAGTTTGAAGGATTTTAGTAAATCAGGTAATGGCTATGGAGTTTTCTCTGCCACAGTAAGTGGATTTGTCTATTGTATACACTATAGACTTTTTTTTTGTATGTAGAGATACCTGCACAATGAAAAATGCAACATAAAGTTCTTGGTGTATTGGTAGCAGCTACACTGTCTACAGCTACAAAAAAAAAGAGACAGTATTGATAACAGCTACACTGTCTATAAAAAAGACAAAGTACTATATGTTGTTCATCATATTTTGAAGAGCTATTCAGTTTCACAGTCATAAGACAAAACAGTTTCATTATGTGATGTAAACTACATCTCAAAAACTATACAGTAATCCCTCGCTATATCGCGCTTCGCCTTTCGCGGCTTCACTCCATCGCGGATTTTATATGTAAGCATATTTAAATATATATCGCGGATATTTCGCTGCTTCGCGGGTTTCTGCTGACAATGGGTCTTTTAATTTCTGGTACATGCTTCCTCAGTTGGTTTGCCCAGTTGATTTCATACAAGGGACGCTATTGGCAGATGGCTGAGAAGCTACCCAGCTTACATTTCTCTTTCTCTTGCGCTGACTTTCTCTGATCCTGACGTAGGGGGTGTGAGCAGGGGGGATGTTCGCACACCTAGACGATACGGACGCTAGTCTAAAAATGCTGAAAGATTATCTTCACGTTGCTATCTTTTGTGCAGCTGCTTCCTGAAACGACATGCAGCACGGTGCTTCGCATACTTAAAAGCTCGAAGGGCACGTATTGATTTTTGCTTGCTTGTTTTTCTCTGTCTCTCTCTCTCTCTTTCTGTGCTCTTGACGGAGGGGGTGTGAGCTGCCGCCTTCAACAGCTTTGTGCCGCGGTGCTTCGCATACTTAAAAGCCAAATAGCCCTATTGATTTTTCTCTGCCTTTATGACAGTCTCTGCTCCTGACTCCTTTAAAGAGGAAGATATGTTTGCATTCTTTTAATTGTGAGACGGAACTGTCATCTCTGTCTTGTCATGGAGCACAGTTTAAACTTTTGAAAAAGAGACATATGTTTGTTTGCAGTGTTTGAATAACGTTCCTGTCTCTCTACAACCTCCTGTGTTTCTGCGCAAATCTGTGACCCAAGCATGACAATATAAAAATAACCATATAAACATATGGTTTCTACTTCGCGGATTTTCTTATTTCGCGGGTGGCTCTGGAACGCAACCCCCGCGATGGAGGAGGGATTACTGTACAGTTACCTGCATACAAGAACTCTGTTAAATTTATAAAAACCCATGGAAGTAAGTTGATTTTTAAAGTACTGGAGTGTTTGAAATAATACAGCATAAACAATAAAAATCTTAGTTGAAAGTATAACAAATACTATGGTAAAATTCTGATAACTACTTGCAACTAAAACAGTGGCCAGTTTTATAAAGAGGATAAACAAAAATAACAGGCTATATTATTAAAAATAATAACTTCATACACGGTGCATTGAGCATGTACATCATTTCTTAAATTTGTAAGGTACATTGGTAAGTTTGTAATATTTAGCAGTAATTTTTTGTTAGAACATGGGCATTTGCAAAGTTTTTGACTTCAGCATTTGAGCAGAGCTATAACATAAAGCTCCACATCGAGATTTGTGATGGTGCGTGCATAGCACCTGGCTTTTGCGCTCCTAAGCATTGGTTATGTGAAGGGCTGCAATCAAATAGCAAAAGCCAAAACCCTGTAAATTATATTAACTTTTTTATATACCTGCATACAGACACTCCTTTAATCAACAACAACCACTTTATGAAAATTCAGGTACATAAAGATGGTCCCGTAATGCCAATGTTTTCTTACGAACCACAATGAACTTGAATTTTTACAGTTATGAAGGCTGAGTCTGGGAAAATTTTCACACGTATGCCATTATTACTAACACCCTATCACCTTCGCTGTCATTCCAAGTACACCTCACTGCAGTTAATGGAACAGGGCTGGGTGTTGATGAGGTGCAAGTTACAGCCCCGTTATATCATACACCTGATGCTGCGTTCACATGCTATGGTTCAGTTTCTCCTATGTCTTCTTTCATTACCTTCAGGATTATGTCCCCAAACAAAAGACTAAGAGGCCATTCCTTTGAATGTGAAACTTGAATTGAAAAAGTGTAGATAAAAAGTTTTACTAAACAAAATTTAATATCTTCTTTGGGTATGTTATCTGTCAATTCTGTCCATTTTCATGTATATAAGTTTTATATAAGCAAAAATGAGGGTTATTGTTTAGAGCCAGGAAATGCTTAATTTATTGTTTTACTTAAAGGTAATTATGTGCTCACATTGTGAAAGTTCAACTTAAAATATATTTATATATATTTTGGACTGGATAATGTGTTCTTCAGCTGTTCTGCTGAGAATGAACCAAAGGAGACCCAAAGTGGGTTAAACAAAAGTATTTCGTTAAATAAACCAGTGTTTCTTAAACTGTGGATCACATGATGTCTATAATTTGTTTGCACTGAGTTGTAAATTACAATTATACTAAATGAGAAAGGATCACAAACAGTTTGTGGAAAGCCTTTTGATAGGTCACTGCTTACAAGGATTGTAACAAACTGCACTGGATGACAATCAATGGTGATTCTCCAAGGGGACAAATAATGCCCATCACATGGAATATGATATTGTGATTCACTAAGGGGGAAAAGAACTGTGGCAATTCTCCAAGGGGTAACCCAGATGACAATCGGTGCCAGTTCTCCAAGGGGGCCACCCAGACGATGGTTGGCGGTGAATCTTCAAGGGGGAATGTTACAATAATCTGCCAATGTTTCATGGCAATTACAGGTTACAAAGAAACAAAGGAGAATTCAAAGTATAAAATAAAAAGGAAAACAATAAACCAAGTGGTCATTTCTAACTAGTTCTTGATGATCTCCTCTAAAATAAGTTGTATGTTGTGCTTACCCACTACAAACTCACTACAGCACACTCCTTTTTAATCTTCAACCACAGCTTCTTTCCACTTTTCTTGCCTCCCTTCCACCCACCCGTTGAACTCTTTCAGTTCTATCTCTTGGCTCAATGTCCAGTGGTGTTCTAACCAGTAGATGCTTTTAAATTCTTACCTTGTATTGCTTTTGGGTATATCTCCACAGTTGTTTCTGGTGTTCCAGGTGACACAAATTCATGGGTTTATCCTTCCCAGTATCTTTGAAGAGATGTGACATAATGTGATAGTTCTAATTATTTCCCTCTGGAGGCACGGGGAACTTTACACAGCCATAATATTTGCGCATGATTTTCTTCTAATCAGCATAAACGGGTCTACCCATTCTATTTCACTTACCTAACACCATCACTTAGTTAAGCATCAATAAGCTTTGTGTCTTGTAATAAACTAACACCCTAAATTGATCTATGCCATGTTTGGATTAGCAGTCTGATGTTCTTTCTTATAGGTATGTCAGCTTGGCTCAAACACCTCTGATTTGGATGTCACTGGCAAAAGGATGCGAAGTGGGCGTGTAATTTATTCTTCTGTGAGTCATAAAAAAATAAAATCATTCAGCTAATACTGATACATCATGTTACCATGTTGCTGTAACACAAATCAATTGCTAGTACTGAATATTAGTGCTTATTGCATAAAATTACTTGTTCACTCACTTTAGATACAGTTCCACAATTGATAAATTTCTTTAATAGGTGGTGTACTGTTATCATTGTTTCTGAAATATATAATTGTGCTTTTAGTAATGTATACATATATTATGTCAAGAATTGTCATTTTTTAAACACCCATTGAATTAGAGTAAAATACAGGACTCTTCTGAGTGAGCTTAACTCTTACAATGTGTTTGCATTAAAATTGACCTGGTTTTATGTTTGAAATCAGTTAAAGCACCCTAATTAATGAACAGTAAAGAAAATTTAAACATCCCATAATTTGTACATCCTTTAAAAAAAATTTATTTCATCATGTCTTTCAAGTCAGTTTTAACCCACTATTGGCTGTAATGGAGTTTCCTTTGCATTTAGGGTAGTATGGGAGGTATTTCTACAAAAAAGGAAATGAAAAGTAAAATTATAAAATGAAAATGCAATCTCTCTTTTACCATTTATTTTCAAAGTCTATGCTCAAGAATGGCACAAAAATTAAAAAATAAAATTAAATAACACCATTTGCAGATTCATTTTCAGCCTGAATGGCAGTGAGGCTTCAAAAATGAAAAGTAAAACGCAAATAAGCACTGGAGCCACCTGCTGCTCATTGAATTTTCATTTTCCACTTTGCATTTTCATTTTTGCAGAAAATACCTCCCATAAGGGTAGTATATTTGTTCACAACCCGTAAATCCGTGTGCTTTGGGTCAATTTTGACTCATCATTAACTTTAATGGATTTTCTGCTGCATTTAAGGTGCTTAAATGCATCCTAAATGTAATCTCTTCTAAAAGTGAGGATCATCAGCACTACTGGCTAAGATGGTCAATCATTATCAGGCTTGGGTTTGAAAAGTTTGCCCAGGGCACCTTAGAAGATGTGTCAGAGACAGGTCAGAAAAGACCCAGAAGGCACAGCATTGAGACAGCATTTAAATATATTGTGTTGGTTAATGTGAGGCTTTATTTAGAAGTACATTTTGAAATTAAGAGAAGATAGTTTAGCCTATTGAATTCAGTTGGCTAATATCAAAGGATTGTATTCATATATTTATTTATATCATCTACAAAACCACGCCTAAATAGTTTAGGCTAGAATTCTACCCCCCTCTGTAATAAGTGTTCCTTACATAATGATTTTCAGCTTCATTTTGCAAAGTGACTTTATAGATGACTTCTTTAGAATGTTCATTATATAGATATTCTCATGGTTGTTTTAGCATTTTCAAATATAAATTACAGTAAACCTTAAGATGAATTCCCACTTCAGGACTTAAAGATTTGCATGCTCACATTTTTTATGGTATTGCAATCCTGGCGAAATGGCCCTGAAATTGAGTTTATGGTCCCCATGCTACCCTTGTAGCACATTCCAAATAGATAGAAATATTTAAAGATAAATGGTTCAAATTAAATATCTAGAAATATACATTAATTGATTTCAGAAATTATTATTGTACCTATTGTAGTTAAAAAAAAACAAAAAAAAAAAAAAAACCTGACTACAGCAACCCGACCATCTTTTGGAAAAGGAGAAAGGCACAGTGTTGGCAACCAGAAGGCAACTTCACTTACTCTCTATTTTTCTATTACTCATTTGCCTTTCACTTAAAAATGATAGATTGTTAATGTTTTTTCAATAAACAATTTTCTAGAATTTTTTTGTATAACATTATTGACAGAGGTGGGTAGTAACGAGTTACATTTACTCCGTTACATTTACTTGAGTAACTTTTTTTAAAAATTGAACTTCTAAGAGTAGTTTTACTGCACCATACTTTTTACTTTTACTTGAAGAAGAAGAAACGCTACTCTTACTCCGCTACATTGGGCAACACTCGAATCATTACTTCTTTTTCCATTATATACGCTGTATTCCAAATATGCACAGCGGAAGGTGGCCGCCGCGTATTCTTTAGTTAAAACTCCCTAAACTTCCCATTCATTCTCTATGGTAGTAGTAAACCACTACCGATGCGATCTATTTTCTACCATTTCCATTTCAGGGGGCGCTGTTCTGCACCTTTCATCGCTCTGCCTGCCTGCCTGCAGCGTCTGCCATCATAGACGTGCTGGGCCGTTTTTCTTTTTTTCTTAAGTAAATCGTTAAGTTTAAAATGTCGATCGCGGTTATTTATGTTGATTAATTAATGCTTTTCATTCCACGTCCCAAGAGCCAGTTTCTGTAGCCGTGGAATGTCACCTCTCTGAAGGGAAAGGAGCCTGAGCTAGTGCGCGAAGTTGAGAGGTTCCGGCTAGATATAGTCGGACTCACCTCGACGCACAGCTTGGACTCTGGAACCAATCTCCTTGAGAGGGGCTGGACTCTCTACCACTCTGGAGTTGCCCCCGGTGAGAGGCGCAGAGCAGGTGTGGGTATACTTATTGCCCCCCAACTTGGAGCCTGTACATTGGGGTTTACCCCGGTGGACGAGAGGGTAGCCTCCCTTCGCCTTCGGGTGGGGGGACGGGTCCTAACTGTTGTTTGTGCGTATGCACCGAACAGCAGTTCGGAGTACCCACCCTTTTTGGAGTCCCTGGAGGGGGTGCTAGAGGGCATACCTTCTGGGGACTCCCTCGTTCTGCTGGGAGACTTCAATGCTCACGTGGGCAATGACAGTGAGACCTGGAAGGGCGTGATTGGGAGGAATGGCCCCCCTGATCTGAACCCGAGCGGTGTTTTGTTATTGGACTTCTGTGCTCGTCACGGATTGTCCATAACGAACACCATGTTCAAGCATAGGGGTGTTCATATGTGCACTTGGCACCAGGACACCCTAGGCCTCAGTTCGATGATCGACTTTGTGGTCGTGTCGTCGGACTTGCGGCCACATGTCTTGGACACTCGGGTGAAGAGAGGGGCGGAGCTGTCAACTGATCACCACCTGGTGGTGAGTTGGCTTCGATGGTGGGGGGAGGATGCCGGTCAGGCGTGGTAGGCCCAAACGTGTTGTGAGGGTCTGCTGGGAACGTCTGGCAGAGCCCCCTGTCAGAAGTAGCTTCAACTCCCACCTCCGGCAGAACTTCGACCACATCCCGAGGGAGGTGGGGGACATTGAGTCCGAATGGGCCATGTTCCGTGCCTCTATTGTTGAGGCAGCTGACCGGAGCTGTGGCCGTAAGGTGGTCGGTGCCTGTCGTGGCGGCAATCCCCGAACCCGCTGGTGGACACCGGCGGTGAAGGATGCCGTCAAGCTGAAGAAGGAGTCCTACAGGACCCTTTTGTCCTGTGGGACCCCGGAGGCAACTGATAGGTACCGGCAGGCCAAGCGGAATGCGGCTTTGGTGGTTGCTGAGGCAAAAACTCGGGCGTGGGAGGAGTTTGGGGAGGCCATGGAGAATGACTTTCGGACGGCTTCGAGGAGATTCTGGTCCACCATCCGGCGTCTCAGGAAGGGGAAGCAGTGCAGTGTCAACACTGTATATGGTGGGGATGGTGCGCTGCTGACCTCGACTCGGGACGTTGTGGGTCGGTGGGGGGAATACTTCGAAGACCTCCTCAATCCCATTAACATGCCTTCCAATGAGGAAGCAGAGCCTGGGGACTCAGAGGTGGGCTCCCCCATCTCTGGGACTGAGGTCACCGAGGTGGTCAAAAAACTCCTTGGTGGCAGGGCCCCGGGGGTGGATGAGATACGCCCGGAGTTCCTCAAGGCTCTGGATGTTGTAGGACTGTCTTGGCTGACACGCCTCTGCAACATCGCATGGACATCAGGGACAGTGCCTCTGGATTGGCAGACCGGGGTGGTGGTCCCCCTCTTTAAGAAGGGGGATCGGAGGGTGTGTTCCAACTACAGAGGGATCACACTCCTCAGCCTCCCTGGAAAAGTCTATTCAGGGGTCCTGGAGAGGAGGGTCCGTCGGATAGTCGAGCCTCGGATTCAGGAGGAACAGTGTGGTTTTCGTCCTGGTCGCGGAACAGTGGACCAGCTCTATACCCTTAGCAGGGTCCTGGAGGGTGCATGGGAGTTTGCCCAACCAGTCTACATGTGTTTTGTGGACTTAGAAAAGGCATTCGACCGTGTTCCTCGGGGAATCCTGTGGGGGGTACTCAGAGAGTATGGGGTACCGGCCCCCCTGATAAGGGCTGTTCAGTCCCTGTACGATCGGTGCCAGAGCTTGGTCCGCATTGCCGGCAGTAAGTCGAACCCGTTTCCAGTGAGAGTTGGACTCCGCCAGGGCTGCCCTTTGTCACCGATTCTGTTCATAACTTTTATGGACAGAATTTCTAGGCGCAGCCAGGGTGTTGAGGGGGTCCGGTTTGGTGGGCTCAGGATTGGGTCACTGCTTTTTGCAGATGATGTTGTCCTGTTTGCTTCATCAGGCCGTGATCTTCAGCTCTCTCTGGATCGGTTCGCAGCCGAGTGTGAAGCGGCTGGGATGAGAATCAGCACCTCCAAATCCGAGACCATGGTCTTCAGCCGGAAAAGGGTGGAGTGCCCTCTCAGGGTTGGTAGCGAGATCCTGCCCCAAGTGGAGGAGTTCAAGTATCTCGGGGTCTTGTTCACGAGTGAGGGAAGAATGGAGCGTGAGATCGACAGGCGGATCGGTGCGGCATCCGCAGTAATGCGGGCATTGCATCGGTCTGTCGTGGTGAAAAAGGAGCTGAGCCGCAAGGCGAAGCTCTCAATTTACCAGTCGATCTATGTTCCTACCCTCACCTATGGTCATGAGCTATGGGTAGTGACCGAAAGAACGAGATCGCGAATACAAGCGGCTGAAATGAGTTTCCTCCGCAGGGTGTCTGGGCTTTCCCTTAAAGATAGGGTGAGAAGCTCAGTCATCCGGGAGGGGCTCAGAGTAGAGCCGCTGCTCCTCCGCATCGAGAGGAGTCAGATGAGGTGGCTCGGGCATCTGATCAGGATGCCTCCTGGACGCCTCCCTGGTGAGGTGTTCCGGGCACGTCCAACCGGGAGGAGGCCCCGGGGAAGACCCAGGACACGCTGGAGGGACTATGTCTCTCGACTGGCCTGGGAACGCCTTGGGATTCTCCCGGAAGAGCTAGAAGAAGTGGCCGGGGAGAGGGAAGTCTGGGCATCTCTGCTCAAGCTGCTGCCCCCGCGACCCGACCTCGGATAAGCGGGAGACAATGGATGGATGGATGGATGGATAATTAATGCTTTCATTGAATATAGCTAATACTGTTGTCAAGTAGTCGCAGTTTTTGCCTGTTGTATACAATCTACCTAGCGTCTTTCACATCTATCTCCACTCTCACTGCCCGCTTGCCTGCGTGCATCGTGTGTCGATTGATATATGATTTAATGTATTTCTTTTTGACATAATTCTCTGAGTTGTAAAATACATATATATTATATATTAAACGAAACTACTATATAGCTAATACTGTTATGTATCTGTCTAGTGCCTTCTCTGTCTGCCTATTATATAAGTGCCTTCCCTATCTATCCGTTTATCTAGTGCCTTTCACATGTGAATGTACTCTCACTGCCTGCTATCCTTTCTGCAGCACCTGTCATATAGTGCCTTTCACATCTGTCTGTCTGTCTGTCTTTTTTCTCCTGACAGTTTTATATCTTCTATTATGCAGTGCCTTCCCAGTTTATCTATCTAGTAACTTTTCTGTCTGTGCATTATTCAGTGATCTGTCTGACGGTGTATGTCTTACAGAACCTAAAAATAAGAACAGTTATAAGGACACTTGTTCATGTTAATTGCAGTCTCAATTTTTATTTTTTTTAAAAAGAGCATCCTACATCTATTATACAGTGACTGTGTCAACTGTGTCAACAATCCGCGACTGGCCAGTCAAGGTAAAGTGAGACTTCTTGTACGTGCACAAGCTGCCTTGTTCTAATGTTATTTTCTATCAACTGTGCTATTTGGAGGGCAAGTGAATATGCAGAATTATACTGTCAGTGTACAGTCTGTATATCTTGTCACTGTAAATAGTTTGAACTGTTCAAACAAACATGTTACCTACTGTAGGTATTGGCTTCAAAAGCTTTGTTGTGAAAAACTGAGATTTGGAACTATGTGTTATTTTTGCATCTTTATTTTGTAAAGATGTTATTTATTTTTACTCATTTTTTATTTTATTATTTGGAAATAACAGAATTTGCACAATATTTTATGTTTTTGTCAGTCTTATTAGATAGATAGATACTTTATTAATCCCAGGGGGAAATTCACATACTCCAGCAGCAAAAAATATTAAATTAAAGAGTAATAAAAAATGCAGGTAAAAAACAGACAATAACTTGAATAATGTTCAACATTTACCCCCTCTGGTGGAATTGAAGAGTCGCATAGTTTGGGGGAGGAATGATCTTCTCAGTCTGTCAGTGGAGCAGGACAGTGACAGCAGTCTGTCGCTGAAACTGCTCCTCTGTCTGGAGATGACACTGTTTAATGGATGTAGTGGATTCTCCATAATTGATAGGAGCCTGCTGAGTGCCCGTTGCTCTGCTACGGATGTCAAACCGTCCAGCTCTATTATTACAACATTTCTAAAAAATAAGTCATTTATTATGATCAAACAGTTACTCAGTACTTGAGTAGTCTTTTCACCAAGTACTTTTTTACTGTTACTTGAGTAATTTTTTGGATGACTACTTTTTACTTCTACTTGAGTAATATTATTTTGAAGTAACGCTGCTCTTACTTGAGTACAATTTTTGGCTACTCTACCCACCTCTGATTATTGAGGTGTTGGAAGCTGGAACACATCACAAGAGATAGCAGTCAATCATAGCAGATCAATTTAGAGTCACCATTTAACTTGATATGTGCATATCTCGAGATGTGGTAGGAAAACTAAAATGCTGAAAAGCAAACAAGCACCACACATACAGTGTGTTAGGAGCCTTCTACACAAAACTATCAAAATGGGTGCAAGCCTCCAAAAATCAGAAGCATAAATCACAAAAGCATAGGAATAAATGACAATAGCACAATACCAAAGCAATTTCTCCTTCTTCAGCTTTGGCTTAAGTACTGCTGGAGCCAGTACTCTAGCTGCCTAATTAGGTGGTTCCATATACAAGAGGCAAGACAGATAACATAAAACACTAAATATGATATACTAAATATTAAACATAACAGCAAAATTCATAAACAACACTGTATCAATAAAAAACCATGATATTAAATACTGTAAATGTGAAGAGAAAAAACAGAATTTCCATAATATTAAAAGGTAATAAAAAAAGATAAAATGACTGAAAAATAAACTTCAGCCAGGGCAACAACTAGTGCTTAGTTGTACCATAACACAATGGATGGACTGGTTATCAAACCCTCCCACAGTAGCTGTGTGAAAGCAATGCTGATTTCTACATTTTGGTCCTTTCACTACTTTGTTTCTTGCTTTCTTAAAAGTTGAAAAATATCTCTTTTACAACACTGTAAATAATGTGTAAATGCATTTTAATTGGGCATCACTACAAAAATAGTTGTAGAATAGCATTTGTCACAAACACACACACACACTTCCCCCTCCTGAGACGCCGGACGGTGGACCAGAATCTCCTCGAAGCCGTCCGAAAGTCGTTTTCCATGGCCTCCCCAAACTCCTCCCATGCCCGAGTTTTTGCCTCAGCAACCACCGAAGCCGCATTCCGCTTGGCCTGCCGGTACCTATCAGCTGCCTCCAGAGTCCCACAGGACAAAAGGGACCGGTAGGACTCCTTCTTCAGCTTGACGGTATCCCTCACTGCCGGTGTCCACCAACAGGTTCGGGGATTGCCGCCACGACAGGCACCGACTACCTTACGGCCACAGCTCCGGTCAGCCGCCTCAACAATAGAGGCACGGAACATGGCCCATTCGGACTCAATGTCCCCCACCTCCCTCGGGACATGGTCGAAGTTCTGCCGGAGGTGGGAGTTGAAGCTACTTCTGACAGGGGGCTCTGCCAGACGTTCCCAGCAGACCCTCACAATACGTTTGGGCCTACCAGGCCTGACCGGCATCCTCCCCCACCATCGGAGCCAACTCACCACCAGGTGGTGATCAGTTGACAGCTCCGCCCCTCTCTTCACCCGAGTGTCCAAGACATGTGGCCGCAGGTCCGACGACACGACCACAAAGTCAATCATCGAACTGAGGCCTAGGGTGTCCTGGTGCCAAGTGCACATATGAACACCCCTATGCTTGAACATGGTGTTTGTTATGGACAATCAGTGACTAGCACAGAAGTCCAATAACAAAACACCACTCGGGTTCAGATCGGGGGGGCCATTCCTCCCAATCACGCCCTTCCAGGTCTCACTGTCATTGCCCACGTGAGCATTGAAGTCTCCCAGCAGTACGAGGGAGTCCCCAGAAGGTATGCCCTCTAGCACCCCCTCCAGGGACTCCAAAAAGGGTGGGTACTCCGAACTGCTGTTTGGTGCATACACACAAATAACAGTTAGGACCCTTCCCCCTACCCGAAGGTGGAGGGAGGCTACCCTCTCGTCCACCGGGGTAAACCCCAATGTACAGGCTCCAAGTCGGGGGGCAATAAGTATGCCCACACCAGCTCGGCGCCTCTCACCGCGGGCAACTCCAGAGTGGTACAGAGTCCAGTCCCTCTCAAGGAGATTGGTTCCAGGGTCCAAGCTGTGAGTCGAGGTGAGCCCGACTATATCTAGCCGGAACTTCTCAACCTCGCGCACAAGCTCAGGCTCCTTCCCCTTCAGAGAGGTGACATTCCACGTCCCAAGAGCCAGCTTCTGTAGCCGAGGATCGGACCGCCAAGGTCCCCGCCTTCGGCTACCACCCAACTCACACTGCACCCGACCTCCTTGGCCCCTCCCATAGGTGGTGAGCCCATGGGAAGGGGGACCCATGTTGCCTCTTCGGGCTGTACCCGGCCGAGCCCCATGGGTGCAAGCCTGGCCACCAGGCGCTCGCCATCGAGCCACACCTCCAGGCCTAGCTCCAGAGTAGGGCCCCAGTGACCCGCGTCCGGGCGAGGGAAAACGCCGTCCAAATTTTTTTATTCGTCATAGGAGGTTATATTGATATACATATACATACATATATATGTATGTATGTATGTATGTATGTGTATGTACGTATGTATATATATGAATGTATATATATGAATATATACATTTTTATATATGTATGTATGTGTGTGTGTGTGTGTGTGTGTATATATATATGTGCATATGTGTGTGTATATATATATATATGTATATATATATATATATACTGTATAATATATATACAGGTTAATTTTGATTTTATGTTTTACAGTAAAATGTTGCATAAATTAGTTTTCTAGTTATCATTGTATTGTCATGTAAGAGTTAAGTTGTAATTACAGCTGTGTTAAAGTGGGTCAGGTAGGTATAAGTCATAAACAAGATTCATTTTTATATGAGAATCCACTAATTATTGCAAGTTATCCTTTAGTTAAATTGCACTGCCTAAAGCAGTCATTATTATTTTTACAAATTCAGATGTTATGTATTTTGTGTTAAAAAAATTTTCTGGAAATACATTTTAAAGTCACTGGAACAATGTTTTAATAGCCAATGTCACAGCATTTTCAGAATCCGTAATTGTGAATGTAAAACAAACAAAACTTTGAATTAAAGGGGTGCAAGCCTTCAAAAATCAGAAGCACAAATCACAAAAGCATAGGAATAAATGACAAGAGCACAATACCAAAGCAATTTCTCCTTCTTCAGCTTTGGCTTAAGTACTGCTGGAGCCAGTATTCTAGCTACCTAATTAGGTGGTTAGATTTGTATCTAATTTGGTTAGATACAAATAAGATGCACACTTGCACTTTTGCTGTGTATTTTTATTTAGTTTATTTCTACTGTGAATAGTAAGTCACAGTTGTTAGGCTGAGGGTTAAATATTAAGAACTTCTAAATGGCATACGTATATTAATCTCAGGAGTATTCTTGTAATTTTACTTAAAACCACACAAGTTATATTGCCTGGTACTTTGAATTCCTAAGGTGAATAACTGAACCTTGAAGTATCTTAAACAATATAACAGAATATGTTTATTTCAGCAATAGGATGTTTTTCATGCTCAGGACTTTTTTGGTTGGATTAACGAGAGCTGCAACAACAACAACAACATTTATTTATATAGCACGTTTTCATACAAATAATGCAGCTCAAAGTGCTTTTACATGATGAAGAAAGAGAAAAAAGACAAAATAAATAAGAAAATAGAATTAGGGAACACTAATTATCAGAATAGAATAGAATAGAATAGAAGTAAGGTCCGATGGCCAGGGAGGACAGAAAAACAAAAAAACTCCAGACAGCTAGAGAAAAAAATAAAATCTGCAGGGGTTCCAGGCCACAAGACTGCCTAGCCCCCTCTAGGCATTCTACCTAACATAAATGATCAGTCCTCATTGTATTCCGGGTTCTCATGGAAGAAGTTGATGATGACGGTCATGTGGACTTCTGGCCTTTAATTCATCAATGTAGGGACATCACGGTGCTTTGATCAGGTGGTGGTGGTGCAGGTCGCCACCCCAGAAAACTGGAAAAAGAACAGAAGAGAAAGTACGGGTTAGTACGGATTTTGAATATGAATACCATGAATAATAATGATAATTAATTGAATATACAGAGCATCAGGATTAAACTAAGATGAAGCTATGAGAAAGCCATGTTAAAATAATGTGTTTTCAGCAGTTTTTCAGCAAGAAACCTTTGAACTTTAAATTCAGTCTACTGAAATATGGTGCCTGTTCTGGCCGTGCCAGAAACACTACCCTGACTTGTACAGTCAGCAAAGATTTTTAGAGAGAATTAGGCCAGCATCCAGGCTCCTTCCCAGCTGTTGTTGTCTCTGTTTCTCACTGACACTGGTGGTTTCTGCCCATTCCCTTCTGGAACATTATGCCTAGAAGGGCATATAGTAAGCCTCCATAACAGCCCTTATCTGCCCAGAGTGGTGTGCTGAGTTGCCCTGTTAAGGCCAGTGTGGCTATCTCTTCTTTGGATATTTGTTACCCTTGCACTGTACTATGTTGATGATGTCCTTATATAGAACAACATAATGCTAGTAGTTCATCCCTTCACAGGGTCCTCAGAATGTCCCTAAATGACAATTTTACTCTTGTTGTTTAATTTCGACATATAGCATACAATGTATAATACCTTCATATCTTTGATTGCAAATGATAACTTTATGACATTTTTTGAATGGACTGGCCATTATTATTATTATTTTTTTCTTTTTGCTGATGAGTTTTTTCATGTATGTATAGCATGTACAGGTATGTATTTATTTCTGTGTTAAAGTATTTTAACTTAAAATTGATCTCATTTGTGTAGCTTGTTTGTTATACAACTTAAATATAATAGTTTGTATTTTTAAATCCTCAATAGAACCTAGATCAAAAAGAACGATCACGTAAATTCCCAAATATGAAATGCAAGCATCCAGCAACAGAAAACAACAAATCTGTAAGTCTTTAATCTTAATTTTAATTTACCTGTGGTAGTTTTCTACAAAAAATGTAAATATGTAAAACTGAATTGTAACTATTTTTATTCTGATTAGCCATCATTAGTAATATTGGCTTTTTAAAATAATTTGACTATGTTGCATAATTAGCCAGATAATGAGAAAAGACAAAAAGCATTTGTTATATTTCTTCCTATGATGGCAGTAAAACGTGCTTTATTTGTTTCATACTATATACTAACCATTTAACTATTATATATAATATATTGGTTAATAACAGATTAGCCTGTATGAAGAATTGTATAGTCAAGAAGAGGGCTTAATACCAAAGAGACAGAAGATCAGTGAACCCAAGGATCGCTTCTGAAGAGATGTAATTTGTTCCTACTTTTGTAAAGTCTATGTACATCTAGATAAAAATGCATATGTGCACTTTATATTAATATGAAGAAGAAAGTCAAGCTTAGTTCTCAAATATGCTATATCATTATTATATATAGTTCTATTTTATATTACCTTATCTTGGTTCTAGTAATTCATATTTTAGTTTCATGGTTAATTACTAACTTGTTATACCCTAAAATAGAAAATATATTCATAAGTATTTGTTTATATATATTGTAATGATTTAAATTTTTAATAAAACGGTAAATTCTTTGCATATTTGATATTTATGATATTTGGGCAGTCTTGACTGGTCCCATGGCTACAAAAACGATTATACCTGACAAGACCTTTGCCTGCTCCAAATAATAATATGTTCCTTCCTTCCTTCCTTCCTTCCTTCCTTCCTTCCTTCGACCATTATAAATTTAATGGTCATATACAAACATTGCTCAATGCAAGTTGCCATAACTTCTTTCAAAAATGAATTCAGTGAATCAGTTACATCCTCTGAATGCATTACACTACAAAGCAAAATGTAGCTTACTGGTCCGAAATTAATATTGGAACTAAACAGAGTTAAAAAATGTAATCTAACAATATCGCTCATTTATAATTAGTCCATGTGTCAGTATTATACAATACTGTTATGAAGAGGGCTTTGTTATTCTTAAAGTATGACATTGATTAAAATATATGTGTTCTTAACTCTTTTTTGCTATGTAATGTTTGTATAAATGATGGGAAATAAACAAGAAATTCCACAGGAAACTCATTAAAAACATAATCAAACCTTCTAACAAATCTGTGGCAGACTTTCATTTAACGATACATTGTCACACCCGACAACAAATTATAAGGAATCAGATATTATAAGCATGCATTTATTATATGTTAAAAAAATAGCATGTTTTCCTATGTTATAAAGATTTGAGGCCTCATGTATAACGCTGTGTGTAGAATTCACACTAAAATATGAAGTTTAAGGACAAACTGGAAATATCCTTACGCACAAAAAAATTCAGATGCCTAAAACTGTAGGTAACCAAAGTAACGCACACTTCACTTTTATAAATCTCAATCATTGTGAATTTTAACGCACATGCACGCACCTACAGCCCCTCCCCAACTCCTCACAGATTTACGCCTATTTGAATATGCAAATCAATATAAATAACCCCTTATGTTTAGTGTTTTGTTAAAAGACAATGGCAAAAGCTATGTAAAAAAGAAGAATTTCAGCAAATGCGAAATGGAGGTCCTGCTCAGTGAAGTGTAGGTAAGGAAAAATGTATTATCTGGTGGCTTAAGCAGTGGTGTAAACAACAAGAGGAAATTGATGGAGTGGTACAGAATGGCAGAGGCTCTCAAAAATTCAAGTTCTGAAAGTTGCACAGTGCCCAGAATAAAAAAGAACTGGTCAGATATCAAAGTCACTCTGCAAAGGAAAGTTACTGCCCATCGTCTGGGAAAAAAAAAAAATTTTCACTTTAAGCTTGTAGTTTGTTTTGTTGTTAAAGTAGAACGTCATAAATTCCATCTTAAAATTGATGTTTAATTTTCTAGAGTTTCTAAAACTCCTAAAGTAGCACATTAAATGCTTCGTATTCTAAGTGTTCCCTAACTCAGTCATTAATTGCTCTGTGCTTCTTAAACAAGCTTTCTCTTACGCTGACAGGCGCACACAGCCAGAGACAGCCACACAAAATACATTACATTCATGATATTACAGGTCTCTGAACATTTTAGAATACTAAGATGTATACTTATATATATCATCTGATGAAATGCATTTAAAGCATGTATTGAACATGTGGGGTGTCACAAACTCCACAAAGAGCCATAGCAAGGTTTGGGGCAGCCACCTGTATAATTGGTTTCCTGGCTACAAATTGATGTTTAAATGATAGCACTGCTGTGCACAAAACCAAGTCCAAAACAGAACTGAGGGAATAGGAAAAAGGTGGAGGCTTTTAAAGGGGAAGACAAGAAGTGACATCAAAGGGGTTGGGCTCAGGAAGGTCTTCAGCCATAGGTTCGAGTCCGGATGTGACATCACAGGGGCTGGAGACGGCAAGGTCTTCTTCCATAGGCTCGGTCCTGGAAGTGACATCAAGAGGGCCAGGTGGAATCTCCCGTGAATGGTCTGCAGGCAAGGGAGAAAAAGAGTCAGTGCACTCTGCCACATCCTGGTATGATTTGGAACTGCCCTTACTCAAGCCCTTTAGCTGCCTCCCATGCGCACATGTGTGACAGGGGGCACAGTGGTGCAGCGATAGCGATGAGCTGGTGTTCCATCCGTGGATTGTACCTGCCTTGCACACAACGTTTGCTGGGACGGGCACAACCGCTGCACCACCATGCCCCCATATATTTAATTATTAACAGTATGCATTATTTAAATTAAGTTAACAAAATGTAAAATATAATATACATACTTTAATGCATTTAATCATAGAAATGATGTCAAGTATACATCCTAGTATTCTAACAGCACACAGCTCCAAGAGGACAGCTCTTAGAAATCTACACTGACTTAAAAGCTAGTCAACATCTGTAAATATGCACTCTCGTCTAATTCTTCCATTTGTGATGTCTTTTAACAATGTTAAAGCAGCTATGATAGTTGGAATAGTTTGGCCATTTCATGCACTGTTATGTTGTTACAGAAGGATTGCAGTCAAGTGAATACATTTGTAAACAATATGCAGTTAATTTCAGTGTATTTGATAAAGCCCACAAAATAGATGCAAATCTAAAACAAAAAAAGAAAACAACACAGAAACAGTAGCGCTGCTTTGACGCTGGGTGCTGCCCATTTGCAAAATGGAGCAGAAACATGCATACAGTACACATGGTGTAAGGCTGCCATGAAAATGTGTGTGGCCTTACACCAACTTTTAGTTTTTATATTTCTCAAAATGTGCGTGAAAATGGGTGTACACAACATTTTTGTGCATGCACACAGTGTATAAATGAGATCCTTAGTGTTAAACAAGCTTAATTATCAGTTTACATTAGCCAGACCACCATGGCTTTGTACTAGTTTATTTGATATGTCATATGTATTTTAATTTTTTCTTACAGTTCATACAAGAATATATGGGTTTCCCTTCATGTCTGAGAAATATGTGTTTTGTTAATTGTTTCTTATCTGAAATCATCATCTAAGACCTTTTCTCCTGGTGAAGGCTACAGCATTATTTATTTCTTTAAGTATTTATATATATATATATAGGATATATATTATTATATATGTCCCTTATATATATATATACAGTGGTGTGAAAAACTATTTGCCCCCTTCCTGATTTCTTATTCTTTTGCATGTTTGTCACACAAAATGTTTCTGATCATCAAGCACATTTAACCATTAGTCAAATATAACACAAGTAAACACAAAATGCAGTTTGTAAATGGTGGTTTTGATTATTTAGGGAGAAAAAAAAATCCAAACTTACATGGCCCTGTGTGAAAAAGTAATTGCCCCCTGAACCTAATAACTGGTTGGGCCACCCTTAGCAGCAATAACTGCAATCAAGCGTTTGCGATAACTTGCAGTGAGTCTTTTACAGCGCTCTGGAGGAATTTTGGCCCACTCATCTTTGCAAAATTGTTGTAATTCAGCTTTATTTGAGGGTTTTCTAGCATGAACCGCCTTTTTAAGGTCATGCCATAGCATCTCAATTGGATTCAGGTCAGGACTTTGACTAGGCCACTCCAAAGTCTTCATTTTGTTTTTCTTCAGCCATTCAGAGGTGGATTTGCTGGTGTGTTTTGGGTCATTGTCCTGTTGCAGCACCCAAGATCGCTTCAGCTTGAGTTGACGAACAGATGGCCGGACATTCTCCTTCAGGATTTTTTGGTAGACAGTAGAATTCATGGTTCCATCTATCACAGCAAGCCTTCCAGGTCCTGAAGCAGCAAAACAACCCCAGACGAATCACACTACCACCACCATATTCTACTGTTGGTATGATGTTCTTTTTCTGAAATGCTGTGTTCCTTTTACGCCAGATGTAACGGGACATTTGCCTTCCAAAAAATTCAACTTTTGACTCATCAGTCCACAAGGTATTTTCCCAAAAGTCTTGGCAATCATTGAGATGTTTCTTAGCAAAATTGAGACGAGCCCTAATGTTCTTTTTGCTTAACAGTGGTTTGCGTCTTGGAAATCTGCCATGCAGGCCGTTTTTGCCCAGTCTCTTTCTTATGGTGGAGTCGTGAACACTGACCTTAATTGAGGCAAGTGAGGCCTGCAGTTCTTTAGACGTTGTCCTGGGGTCTTTTGTGACCTCTCGGATGAGTCGTCTCTGCGCTCTTGGGGTAATTTTGGTCGGCCAGCCACTCCTGGGAAGGTTCACCACTGTTCCATGTTTTTGCCATTTGTGGATAATGGCTCTCACTGTGGTTCGCTGGAGTCCCAAAGCTTTAGAAATGGCTTTATAACCTTTACCAGACTGCTAGATCTCAATTACTTCTGTTCTCATTTGTTCCTGAATTTCTTTGGATCTTGGCATGATGTCTAGCTTTTGAGGTGCTTTTGGTCTACTTCTCTGTGTCAGGCAGCTCCTATTTAAGTGATTTCTTGATTGAAACAGGTGTGGCAGTAATCAGGCCTGGGGGTGGCTACGGAAATTGAACTCAGGTGTGATACACCACAGTTAGGTTATTTTTTAACAAGGGGGCAATTACTTTTTCACACAGGGCCATGTAGGTTTGGATTTTTTTTCTCCCTAAATAATAAACACCATCATTTAAAAACTGCATTTTGTGTTTACTTGTGTTATATTTGACTAATGGTTAAATGTGTTTGATGATCAGAAACATTTTGTGTGACAAACATGCAAAAGAATAAGAAATCAGGAAGGGGGCAAATAGTTTTTCACACCACTGTATATAAGGGATATTTTATTTTAATTTTTTTCAGTAAGTAAGATGGAAGTTGTGGAAAAGTAGTTATACTTAAATATCAAGACATCATGTTGTGTGGTATTAGGACATGCAAGAATGAATTTAATTGGGCTCTGTACACAATACAATAATGACCCCATTTAATAATGTCCATATAAGAATGTGTGACTAGATTCAATTAGGTGAGTTTATGTGTTCTGGAGAAAGGAATTGCTCACTGCATAAAGACAATAAAGCAGTGAATAATCTAAATCAAGGTATACTCTGTTATAATGGCTTGTTACAGTACAAGGTAGAGGAGTAGCAGTTTCTGCCATCTGTTTTGATCATGATTCTGCTGAACAGTAGTTTCTTCTTTTTGTGAAGATGGAGACTCTAGTGATGTGTCATTATCAAAAATATGTATTCCAGGCCCCTGACTGAAGTGACTTTGTTTTCCAGCAGTTATAAAAAGATCTTCAAAATGTTAATCTACAGCATATCTTTATCCACGTCACAGAGTCCATTTGTAGAAATGCTTTAGTAATCAAAAGACCTATTCCCTGACATAATAGCAGTTTACAAGAACATGAAACAAACAGAACTTGGGGATTTCTAATGTAATAAACATATAAAAATACTATCTGGTTTAAGGGTTGCAATGCTTGTGGAGCTGCAAATACTTTAAATTTCTCCAAAAATCTGTAAGAGGAACATAAAAACCTTGGCAATCAGAGCTGTTTAGATTGAACCGCCTTTAATTGCCTTGCTTCTTAGTTCTATGCACTTTAGGGGAGTTTCAGAAAGTGTGCTTCCCTGAAATCTCTGAAGCTACACCGTGAAAGAGGTGCACACCTAATTTTATGGGACGTAGTAGCTTCTGCTGACTGTAGAGAAATTTAATTTCAGGTATGGTTCAAAGGCTCTTTTGTACTTCAAGGTGTTTGAATCTGCCTATAAGAGTTGCCAAGAAAGTGTTATTAGTCAGTTTTTAGCATCTGCCTTTGTTTAGATATCTTATTTTCTTTTTTTAATTATTTATGCTTTTATTGTTATTTCAGTGACATTGTCATGACTCCATTTTCTGTGTTTACTTCTCTATGGGCATTTCCATTTTGAAATATGACACATGGTATTGAATTGATGATTAGGTGATTAGTCATCTGCAATATAAAAGATAGCATGCATTAGAATATTGCTAAATTTTTTGACAAGAACAGACTATTCAGCCCAACAAAGCTCGCCATCCTATCCCCCTCATTTTGACAATTTTATATTAAGGGAAGTTGTTAAGAACCCTTTGTCTTACTGTCTACCATACTTCTTGATAATATTTCTGTGTCTGTAGTTCAGAGCTTAGCAGTGTCAACAGTGCTCAAAGTTTAAGCAGTGTGGTCTGCAGTGGGCACACCAGGCGCTGAATTCAGTGGGAAAGCGCTTTTCTTTCACTCCCCACAGCAGCACAGTACAAAGCACAGCACCAATAAATACAGCACATAGTACTTTTTTTTTGCCTTGTCGTCTTCTTCTTCATTTCTCTGTCTCTCGTTCGCCTCCACTCCTCCTCTGGCAAGCTTCATCTCTCTCCCAACACTGGCTGTCCGGGAGTAGTGGCAGCTGGACACTTACACTGAACCTGGGAGCACTCCGGGTGCTCATTAGCATGATCCGGAAGTACTTCCAGATATGGCAGAAGCCCGACATAATAGGGCTGTACAGCCCCTGTGGCTCCCTGTGGCAGCACCCACGGAACCCAACAGGGCTGCAGTGAACTGCAACTCCCAGCATGCCCTGTGTCAATCTGTGGTGCCCCAGAAACCCAGGGAGGCTGCCCTCTAGCATTTCAGGGGAGATAATGCCCTGAACATGCTCTCTTCACTGGTACTTCCATCCAGCTGGCATCCCAGCCAGACAGGACCCCTGGTCATCTGTGACAGCAGTTAAAGGAAAGGACCTAGTGAAAGACTAGCTCTTGAGTAAGCAATCAAATAACTGACTTTCATTTTGTTACAACTTTGACTTGGCTTGTCATTAAAATTTTACTGAATGGTCAAATATTTAAGTAATTTGACCCTTGCTAATATCAACAACAGTCCTTTTGTTTTGCCCTGAAAGAAACACGTTTCTTATCTCTACCAGTCATAATCCAAACGTGTCTACTAGGATGCACAAAACTATTCAAACATTACAAGAGTAGGTAAGGTTTCAGCTTGCAGTTATGCAGTTTAAAATGAGTATTGTTTCAGGCACCCCTTACGGGATATTTCACAAAGTGAGCTAAGTGCGCAAGCTCGGGTTATTCAAGGCATTTTTGGTTCCACCAAACGAGAGTTAGGACAAGTTGCTTACAGTAATTGAGACAGGTAAGCATGACATCTTATCCTGCACCATACAAAGTTAAAGATGAAGCTTAGTGTAGTGGTTTGTCCTAGGAAGTATTATATGTGAATAATAGCATTGTGAGAACATTAACTAACTGACTATGTAAACTGCTAACCATCCCTTAGCATTAGTGTACAAGTTAAGATTTTTTGAAATACCATTAATGTGTATATCCAGTTGTATTGCCCCATCAGTCATTCTAATTCAGGGTAAACTCTCCAGTCTGAGTGAAGTCTGAAGCTGGAGTCAACCACCAGTAGCAGAAGCAGCAATTGTTTGGGGGGTGTCTAAAAATATAGCTTGTTTGCATATAAATATATATAAAGTCATAAAGTGATTGCAAATTATGTTCTTTCTTTCAGTTTTCACTTACTTTCAGGTTCTGTACACACTGAATATATGATACTGAAAGTGCTTTAATTATGATATTCACAAATTGGTACATTTTACAGTCCAACTGGTTTACTTAAAAAGAAAGCTTTTATATTGATTATTGCCAATAACTGTTATTAAGTAATGTGTAGACTTAGAACCATAATGTAGTTAGGTGTTTAAATGATACAGTGTACTATAGATTGCTGCACACACACTCTAATTTTCTTAATAGCAGATGCATTTTCTTTTTAGATATTACAGATTTGTGCCATTCATACAACTCTTAGTTCTGGTTAAGTAGTTGAAAAAGATTGTCATTCTCTGTTATATGTTCTTCTGTTTTTTAACAATTAAAAGGAAAAAAACAAACAATAGGATGTTTCATGTCTTTTACATTCCAAGCTAACACATAATGCACCATACATTCCATCAGCTTCACAGTTAAAGTCACAGGCACTCAGACAGTGGATGTTACACTCTCTTTTGTGTCTTTGACTCTGCAGGTTGCTTAATCTGTGTGTGTGTATAATCATGGATTGCCTAAGCTAGACTTAAGTTAACTAAGATCACTTGTGTTCGTGGAACCAGTTGAGCCTTAATTGTAAGACAATGCTAATTTAAGGAGATTTACTCAGCTAATGTTCCATTTTATAAACATGCTTCGTGGAAGGTGTACATTACTTTAATTAACACAACTGGTAATCTCATAAAATTCAAAAAGCTAGCTGAATAAATGGCGGCTATAAATTGAGCTGCAAGGGTGTTCTTGGTTCAGCTCAGCAAGTCAGTTAGTTTATTAGTCTGTTTTCCATTTCTAAATATAGATATAGAGGATGTAATTATATTACGCTTTAGAACGTTTTTTGGACTTTATATTGTATCAGCTGCATAACTGTTACAATTTTATTTAAATTTGTTACTTTTTATCCGTATTTTGTGATACCATTTTGTTTACCGTTTTACATGGGTACACCATATTGTTTATAATAATGACATCCACTGTTATATGTGTGATTGTATGTCAACACTGTGTGTGACATCAGCACGGGGAGACTATTTAACTTGCATCTAAGTTTTTTGATTAAATAAAAGAGAAATGTATTTGATCCTCTGTGAATTACTATAGTTAGAGAAAGGATTTGATAGACATGTTTAGAACCCAGTTGCCAAGCATTTATGACTTTTCGAGTGATCTCTTAAATACTAACCCTTGTCTGTTTGTAAACCACTCTTGTCTGTCTCCCGAAAGCTTTGGACCTTCATATCCCAATTTTGATTAATTAAAGTTTTTGGTCTTGACAAACAGTAATTCATTCTGGCCAATATAGAGGAGCGGTAGATGACTTAGCAAGCTTTATGCTAAAAACAAACCCTGCACCTCCATCTTTCTCAGGTTATCTTCAGCAAATAATCTCTTTCAAGGATGTGATTGTGGTGCAATATGCTCTTTATTTAGAATAAGCTACGCAGAAGACTTACCGCAACTGAACAGTTATTTAAAAAGCTGATTAAAAACTACAGGCTCCATAGTGTCACATACAGTACATACATACACATTTATATAACATTTGCATGTTGTTATTAATGTACGTTATTGTTATTTTAATAAGAACAATGACAGAGAAATTTTTAAATCTTATAATATTGTACATCACAGTGTCAAATTCCAACTACACCCTTGTACAAATGTATCTTTTGGAGAAAGGTGTGAGTTCAAAAAGTGCCTGACTTCCGTTTGCAGAATATTAAGTGTATAGTGCTGTCAGCATGTCTGTTGGTGCATCATGCAGCTGTTCATTTATGCTCAGAGGTTGATCATAGCTTTTGATTAATAATAATTCTTTACATTTTTACATTATCTCTTTTAAAAAAAAAAAAGTAATTTGTCTGATCTGCCATAGTAGTTTTTTGATATAAGCAACAGTTTATTTAATACAAAAACCCCAATTTGACTTACAAGTAGAGTTATGGTGTTTTGAAGTTGTCTACATTTGTTCTTTACAATTGAAAAACTTGAAAGCTAAGTGAAGCTGGTCAGAGTCATTGTGACTTACTGTATTATGTATCTTATTAGACACAAAGGAATGTGTCATTTAAAAACTACATAGAGTGAGTAACCCTCACTTACAGTACGTGAGAAGAACAACCCTGACAAGGTTGAAAGGCAGGTACATGCTAGACATAATGCCCCAGAAGGACAATATTTAGGAGCACCAGTTCAAAAGAGAATGGTTGCAGTTCAAGAACTAAGACAGCCATGAGAACACTGCCTCTTCAGCTTAACACAAGGAGGTTTGTATAATGGTGAGAGCACTGCTCAGAAATGTAGTGTCAATACCCCTACCATAGCACCCGTAAACATAGTAGTTATGTACCCCTGTTGCTGTACCGTCATCACTAGCTACACAATTGCAGCAGAACAGAGGACCATGCCACCATTTTACAAGGACTCCGCCATCGTCACTAGGACAGCTGTCCATTTGAAGGGGGAGAGAGAGAGGGAGAGATTTGGGGAGAGGGGGGGCGCTATTAATGGCACTGGCTCTTGCATTAGCAGGTGGTGATGGGAATTCCGTTATTCAAATGAGCAGCTTCAGTGCACCCACAAGGAAGCCTGAACTTTACATTATTATTATAATAAGTATGAGTCAGCCACAGTCACAAAATCACAATTCAGGTATGGCAAAACCGAGTAGCCCTTGTACAGATAGCCAGCTACCTAAAAGAGCAATAAAATGAGCAAAAGTCCATTGCTTCAGAGCTGGTAAGTACCACAGAGTGCTACAATCCTATACTGTTATTGCAGTATTGCCATACATTTGTGAAAGGCTACAGTTGCAGTGCTCTGACTCACAGTGGGAAAACTAGAGTTTTGCAACTCAGGTGCTCCCTTCATTGAATTTTCATGTTCTCCCTGTATCTGCCTGAATTTCATCCACGTGCTCTGCTTTCCTCCCACAGTCCAAAGGCATGCAGGTTAGGTGAACTGCTATTGCTGATTTGGCCCTAGTGATTGTGTGTGTTAATAGCCTGTGATGGGCTGGTACCCTCTCCATGTGTTTATAAGCAGGTTAGAAAGATGGAAGGATGTTTTCAAAAAAATATATATATAATTATGGCTGCTGATTAATCACCATTAACACGTAAGATTAACATGTTAAAATTTTCTGCAGTTAAATTTTTAACACAACACCTAAATGTGTTAATCTAGGTAATTTGACCACACTTCACACAATGTCAATGGAGCAGCACCAAACGTATTATTAATAGTAAGAGCAGATCACTGGGGTCAGCTTTGCTCAATCATTTCTTATGTTGTTTCTTGATAATGGTTGATGTACACCAGAAAAAACACCCTAAAATAAAATGCAAAAGCTCAAGCTCGAAATGTCATTAGACTGAAGATGAGCCACTAATGCTGCTCCTCATTCAGGACATCAGCTGTTGAGCAATACAGACTTGAGCAACAAATTGACACTGACTTGTTCCCATTGCAGTAGTGGAAGCTACAGGAGGATAAATACCCAGTCCTGACTAAGTTAGCTAGAAAATATTTAGCATTTCTTGCCACTACTTTCCCTTACAGTGTTGGGGGTAACTTGTTTATAGTTATGTGCATTATGTAGTCAAATCAATTTTTACAGTAATGAGTAACTTAATGCAACTTATTTTATTGAAGGAAAAATACCAGCATTACTTAAAAAAATATAATACAAAAATATATTCCTGCTGCTAAAGAAAAAAAAGTGTTACTTCTGCGCTGTTTTGCAGACATATTGCTTTTTTTCATCACAGCAGCACTGGGTGTAAGGCAAGAAGCAAATGAATTGGAAATCATGAAGTATGCCACTCTTTTACAGCCTTAATCACACAGCTAATCAGAAAATATGTTGCATGCATACCAGCAACAGAAACCTATTAATAAACTGTCAGTTTAGTTTTAATACTGTTATTTGCTATAGATGTGTTTAAAAATGTGATTTGGTGGGCACTCCAGCACTATTATACCTTGGAAGACCCAAAGAGGGTCTGATTTAAAGAGAACATACTGGAGAGTTTAAGTGTAAATGGAGAAAAAAACTAAAGTGATTGTCCACTATGAAAAATTGAAGGCAAAAATAACAATATAGTAATGTAGTCTGCATTGAGAGTCAGTCTTATCTCTCTATTATAAAAAAAAAATCCTGGAAAGGAAAAGCAGGGCGACGATATGTGATCTTCTCGGAAGACACTTAAAAGACCCGGGAGACACAAACAATATCAACACTCAGTTGTGTAAAGGCGCATAGCACACACAGATCCTGTGCTCCCAGCACATATAAAGCGTATAAGGACAATGTGTTCTAGATGAAACGTCAACAAATAAGCAAAGAAGAAAGAGCAGCGCAGACAAAAGAGACCCAAAAGCGTTGGAGAGAAAAAAAGGCAGATAAGAGATTATGAAAGCAGTGGAATTCGAAAGGCTCAAACACGATGGCGCGATGCAGAGAAAGGTAAAGAATATGAAAGCAGTAAAATTCGAAAGTATTGTAGCGTCCCAGCCAGGTTGAAGCCTTTTTTGTTTTAAGTGACTGTTAGGTCCGATTGAGGGAGGGCGGAGTACAGCATGGAAGACTGATAGCAGCGTGACAGCAGCAGAAAGGCAGCAACGGCATCTCCTTAGCATGTGTTCAGCTGCCCCCTCCCCCACCCTTGACAATACGAGCAGCATTATACATCCTGAGAAACAGATTTAACCACGTCAGGGGCCAGAAATAAAGGGCAAGTATTGTTTGTACAACGTCACGCAAGACAAGGCAGTGAGACATCATTTAAAACAAGTCCACGGACATCTAAGCTAGCAGTTGTTGGATTGCTGTTGGCAGACACACTTCATGGGCTCAAAACTCTTAAAACAACGACAAGAGACAAGCAAAACACGCAGCTCGCCAGCAGCAAAAAGCCTGCAAATGATCAGAATGCTTCTCCTTAGTTTGCGTTCAGCCAAACTAACCCTCGCTCCCCCCCCACCCCCTTCACAACGCAAGCGACAGAGATGCGAAGTGGCAAAAGGACAGTTGCTGTACAGGCTTTGAAGTGATTGGGCAGTGAGACAAGCAGAACAGGCAGCTCGCCAGCAGCAGAAAGACAGCAGATTATCTGACGGCATCTCCTTAGCGTGCGTTCAGCCGCACCCCCTTCACAACACGAGCAGCGTTATACGTCCTGCGAGAAAGAGATGTAACCACGCCCAGGGCCGGAAATAAAGTATTGTTTTTACAAAAGTTTTAAAATAAAAGTGAAAATAATGCATATGTAACAATTCCCATGAAACTAACAATCTCTTTAAATTGTATATCCGCTGAACCAAACCCGGGGGTGGCTGAGCAGGGGGCAGAGCCCCCTAGTTTCTCTAAAACTATCAAGGATAATGTTAATCCAAAAGTTTTATTTTAAACTATTGATCTTCTTTTAAACCCATCTGACTCAATGGAATTCCACCTAAAAACTACTACTGAAAGTTGTGATGCTTTTGCATTATTTTTAAACACAAAATATATGGTATATTAGAAATAATATAGAACATCTCCCCAAAGTGAATCCAATTGAAACCCAGCATGCCCTTTAAGCAAGTTAAATTCTTTCACTGGAATAGATAAACCTGAACTACATAGAATAATTTCTCAACTGAAACCCTCCAATTGTGTTCTTGCCCCAGTACCAACATGCTTTTTGAAAGAGGTCTCTGATGTCCTAACTGATAGTGTACTTGACATAGTGAACTCATCATTAGATACTGGGGTCTTCCCTGACTGTCTAAAGATTGCAGTTGTTAAACCCCTGCTCATGAAAAATAATCTTGACTCTTCTGTCTTTGACAATGACAATTACTAACCTGCCTTTCTTAAGTAAAATTCTAGAAAAGGCGGTCATTAAGCAGCTAAATCAGTAAGGTTTTAGAACAAATCAGAAACTGTGCTGGTCTTTTTAAGTAGTAAATGATTTATTGCCTAATGCAGACTAAGGCAAGATATCTGTTCTTGTTCTTAGTCTTGAGTGCAGCATTTGACACCATAGACCACAATATTCTTCTAAATCACCTTAGGCAGTGGGAGGGCCACTCTGGCAGCATCTTAAATTGGTTTCAGTCTTATTTTAAAAGTAGAAAATTCTTTGTTAGTTGTGGTGATTGTACTTTGGAGATCCATTATATTTTTTATGGTGTACCCAAAGGATCTATTCTGTGTCCACTGCTCTTTTCAATCTACATGCTTCCATTAGGTCAGATCATCTCAAAACACAAGATGAGCTAATACAGCTATGCAGATGGCACGCAGCTTTACTTATCAATAGTGCCTAGTGACCCTGACACTCTTGGCTATCTGATCCAATTTCTTAGCAGTATTTCTGATTGGATGAGTAGAAACTTTCTTAAACTAAATAAGGAGAAAGCAGAAATCTTAGTGATTGGCAAACATGGCTATAGTGAGGGCATTGAAAATAAACTTGATCACTTAGGCTTAAAAATCAAGGTCGGAGGAAAAGTATTTAGGGGTAATCATCAATTCTGACCTAAACTTTTAAATCTCATATTAACATATTAACCAGATTATGAGGAATACATTTTTTCATTCAAGGAATATAGCAAAAGTTAGACTGCTTCTAACTTTGCAAGGAGGAGGAGGTTGGGAGCATGCACTAATACAGCGCCTTGCTGCACCCACCACATGACTAACCACCTTAGGATCCCAAATTAGGACTCAAGTGCAGCCGTGCAACAGGTGACACCTCAACACCACACATTCCAAGACCCTGAAAATTTAGTTCACGCTTTTGTTTTTAGTCGACTAGATTACTGTAATACACTCCTACAGGACTACCTAAGAAAGACATCAATCGGTTGCAGTTACTGCAGAATGCAGCACCCAGAATCTTAACTAGAAAAAGAAAATTTGAGCACATCTCGTCATTTTTAGCATCATTACATTGGTTACCTGTGTTGTTCAGAATTTACCTTAAAAAACTACTAGTGGTGTCTAAAGCCTTAAATGACCTTGTTCCGTCCCCTGTTTTGGAATCCCTGTCTTCCCTATGCTCCAAGTCATATCCTTAGATCTTCTAAGGGTTGTCTCCTTATAATTCCAAGAGCCAAAAGAATTGGTGAGATGGCCTTTTGCTGTCATGCACCTAAAATCTGGAATACTTTACCGATGGAAATTCGCCATGCTAATATTGTGGAGCATTTAAAAAAAAAAACTTTTAAAACCCCTTTATTTTAATATTGCTTTTTTGTATCTACAGTACATTTCAGTTGTATTCCTAATAGACTGTGGGATCCGAAATCTTTACTAATCCCCACTATTCTCTGCTGCCTTTTCCGGTTCTTCTGTGGTAGTGATCTGCACCACCAGCACCTGATCAAGGCACCGTGCAGCCCCCCCGAGATGATGGAATGAAGGTGGGTGTCTCATCTGTTCACAAAACCAACTTTATCAGAATCCTATTATTTGAGGCATGAAAACAAAGATTGATTTAGGAACATTTATTTTAGGTAGAATGCCCAGTGTCTTGAAATACCTGCAGTTTCTTTTTTTTCTCTCTCACCTACCTGGAGTGTTTTTTTTCCCCGACCTCCAGGTCATCTGACCTTCTCTTGTTTTATTGTTGATTTTTCTTTAATATTATTGTCTAATCTTGCATGAAAATGTGCAATATAAATAAATGGTGTTGTTGTTGGCAGCAGCTAGTATTCAGTACTTGAATCTTCAAAGGCTCGTGATGAGGATGGAAAAAGAGACTAAACAGATTTTCCTAATTGGGAAGTAATTGACCACTACATTTAAATATGAAATAAGCTTTATTTGAGTTTATGTTCTGCTGTACCCAATGCTAGAACAGACATCCTAAAAAATAAACATTTAAAACAAGGAGTACTAAAAGCTGCATAATAAAATGAATAGCATTGAATCCTGCTTTATGTTATTGTCTAGATCTTGAATGGAGTAGTAATCAATGTGGCAATATTCTTCTTTATTAAAGGAAATACATTTATTTTGATTACTGGTATGGGTTTCTTATCTCTACTAGAAGAAAAAATAATCCAGAAGTAACACACTATTTGTAATGTAATACATTTTATAATAATTAAGTATATAACATATTTACTTTATAGTTAATTTTAAACATAACGTAACGTTTTCTAGTGAGGAATAGTTCGTAAATAAATAAAAGTTGTATGAAATTTGAGCAAAAATAAATAAATGTGTCATTAAATTTAACCTGCCTCGAAAGCTTGCATATTGTAATCTGTTCAGTTAGCCAGTTAAAGGTGTCGTTTTGCTCGAGTTCTCACTCATCAGAATTGAGAGGGAGGGCTCTAGAGTGGGTGGGCGAGTCTAGCACATACTGTACAGTATTTTGATTGGTGAATCATCTTTTGTAGATTGCTCATGCCTGATTCAATATGTCAGTATGGGAGAGAGAGGTAAATGAGATAGCACATGAATCAATTAGAAAAATGCTTACTACGGCCGATGAAATGGATTCTGCCGAAGTTATCACGTATTTCAGAGAGAAAATTGAAAATTTATCACAAGAAATTACAATGTTCCCTGCCCTTTTAAACTACGATTTCAATGAAAGTGTTTTCGAAAAATCGAAGAACTTGTGTAACGAACAGGCTACATGTCAGTTCAGGTGACAAAGTTACCTGCCCTAACTCTAACTCATCCTTTGACATTCGAGCTGAGTCAGAAGAACACTTTCTTTTATGTGGTTTAACAGTGCGACAGATTGCAGATCTATGTGGTATATCAGAGAAGGGACGTTCACAAGGCGAATGAGCCAGGGTGAGGTGCGGTGAGCAGCACCGGCTACTGTATATCAGTTTAGACATTTGACACGTATAGCCAAAGCAGTGCCAACTAATGTTTTAAACTGAATATTCAACCCTTGTTTTACGAGTCTAAAGGCACGTGCGTATTCGCTGCTACGTTTTCAAACAACTTTATAGCTCTGATCAGTGGCAAATACGATAAACCGTATCGACCACATACATGGGAACTCGTAATCCTTGCAATTTCAGATGGCCGTGTAAAATCATATATCCCTTTGAATGTCACAGATAATGTCATCTAACTTCAGGAACTGAGATCTGAAACAGCCAGTTAGTCCTGAACAGGCTCGCGAGCGGGGTTAACCGTGCTGGAGCCTGTGGACGTCGGTCAGGAACAATCCCTGGACAGGATGCCAGCCCATCGCAGGCCAAACACACACACACACACAACCGGGCCAATTTAGCATTTCCAATACACCCATCCACCAATCTTTGGACTGTGGAAAGAAACCAGAGTACCCGGAGGAAACTTGCGTAGATGCGTGGCAGGACCTGGGACGCGAATCCAGGTCTTCGTGCTGCGAGGCTGTAGCACAACTACTACGCCGTGCCGCCCAGGTCTTACTGTTAAGAACAACCAAGAGGCTTACATTATTTGGCTGGCTGCTCACATTATACAGCTCTAATCAATAATAGTTAGCATACACTTTAGGGTTAAAACATTTTAGGCCACATAACTTTTACCATTTTTGTAATGAGACATCCTTTGTTTAAATTAGATTTTGCTTAGCCCAGTGTGGGTAAACTAGTCAAATAGATAGATAGATAGATAGATAGATAGATAGATAGATAGATAGATAGATAGATAGATACTTTATTAATCCCAAGGGGAAATTCACAAATTGCCTGGCATACCTGGCACACACTGCTTAAATCGCATTGAGCCATCTAAGTTGTGACAGTTTTTTGACAAGACGCACACTTCGGTTAAACTGCAGTTTTTAAATCGGGGTGATCATTATAAAACTGCTAAATGTCTGATAGCCAAATGAGATTAAAACCTATCCCAGTGCCTGCTAAACGTCACAGATCAGTGTAGTAGAGAAGAAAGCCTCATGTTTGCCACTGATCAGAGCTGTACAGTTATTTATAAAGTAGCTGTTAATTTGACATGAGTCAAATATTCATGATATTTTTAGTTGGCGCTGCTTTGGGTTTTCCATGTAAAAGTGTCTAAACTGATACAGCCGGAGCAGCTCAGTATCTCACCCTGGCTCATTCTACTTGTGAGCGTCTTCTCTGATACACCATATAGATCTGCAATCTGTTGTACTTTTAAACCGCATACATAAAGTGGTCTATTGATTCAGCTACAATGTCAAAAGGGTGGGCGTCCAGAGCAGGTAGCTTCGTTTCCTGAACTGGCGTGTAGCCTCGTCCATTTCACTAGTTCTTCGGTATTTTCAAAAATGGCCAGAAACATTGTCATTTCTTCTAATAAATCTTCAAGATTTACACTGAAATGCGCGGTCACTTTGGCAGAATCCATTTAATCAGCATTAATAAGCATTTTCTAATTAATTCTTGACCTATTTAACTAACCTCTATCTCCCGCACAGTCATATTGAATTAGATGAGCAATCTACGGAAGAGGACTCACCAATCAAAACACAGCATGTGCTAGAGCCCACCCTCTCAACTCTGACGGGTGAAAGTGACAGTTTAATTTCAAGTTGTATTTCACGAACAACATTAAATCAATAAATAAGTAACAAAAATAATTGTCTCGCGCATTAATTTTTTATGCTCACATTTCTGAACACATTTATTTATGCTTAGATTTCAAGACGCATTTATTTATTTATGATCACATATCACGGTACTTTTATTTATTTGCACATTTATTTATGTCCGAAATATTCCTACATAGTTTTATGTATCTGAGTATGTTGTTAATAAAAAGTGCATCCCTTGAACGACCAGTATACTCAACCAGTGGGCTTAATAAAGCAATTATGTCTTATTTTTCATCTTCATATCATTTAAGGACAGAATTATTGATAGAACCAATCGATGTGCTAGACTAATGTGCATTGTGATGTGGCTCTAAAAAAAAAACTGAGCTGTTGATTGATTCGAGCTTCATTTTTTACTCAATTGCTTCTACTCAAGTCAAATTAAGTCATGTGGCATTATTGTCATACCACCAATACACAGTATTGCAGCATACGGTGATACGGAATAACGTTTTCCAGGAATGTAGTACAAAGTAAACATGAACACAGGGCAAGTATAAGACAGGTAGAGCTATACAATACAATATAAATAATTAAAAAACAATATGTACATGAATAAAAAGTAAGAATTTGAAATATATAGTAATACATAAATAATAAATAAAAACATTAAAACTGATCATAAAAAACAACAGTAGTGAAACAAATGTAGTGCAAATAAATTCGCTACTGGGGCAGAACTGAGGGCTGGGTTTTTGGGGTGGAGGGGTTTGGTTGAGGGGGGCAGTACTGTACTGATTTCAGAGTCCGGGCAGCCTAGGGATAACCTAGGGGTTGCGATACTGTTCAATGAACTAACTGGAATAATTTAATATGTATAGACGATTATTAAAACTTAAGTAATATCAGAAAATAATCACTTAATTATTTCTGCTTTATAAAAAATATGAATATATCTGAAGCAAAAACGTTCAAGTTAAATTAATACGCAGCTAATTTCGATGAAAAATGTAATCGCTAGATTAACTGCGTTTAACATTTTTTACTGGAACAGCAGCCCTAGATACAGTACAGGCCGATTTTTGAGCAGTTTTGTACAACGGCATATGATATGAAAAACGTACCTGGAAGAATAAAGAGTCTCGCGCTATTCGTATTGCATAATCAACGTGTCATTTATCCACGCGAGACTTCTGAAGTCACGCCTAACAGCAGCGGTCGTGGTGATCTTAATAACAGTTGCTCTGGACTTGAGAAATAAAATTAGCTTGATTTCTCCCGAAGCAAATATTATTTATCTCATTGTCTTCGCTCAACAGTATATCCTTATTTAAAACTGCAACAACGTCGACCTGATACTATAAGGACTGAGATTGTTAGATTCAGCGTTAAAGGTGTCCAGCATGGAAGCCTCTGGATTTGCTAAAATATCCAAGTTTATCTGCTGTTGTTGGCGCCATGCAAACAACTGAAAAATGTGTGACACCGTAATTGTGAAACACGTAACACGAATTTCTCCTGTACTGAAAGATCCTGAAATGTTGATATTATATAAGCAGATTAAATATAAAAAGGTAAAAACTGCATTCATTTCACTTCTCAGAGATCAGTTTGATTACAAATGAATATCCTCTGGCCAAACCAACATTTAACCTTCAAGTTGTTCTTATAAAAATGTCTTCTTATTAACTTCATCAAACGCCATTCTTACAGATAGCCCCGCCCAAATCAAATACGCCTGTTCTTTTTTCACGTCCCGGATCCACGGATGGGCGTGTACTTTGTAATAATTGGAGGATTAGGTTTAGGTTCTCTTTCTGATTGGCTACTTCTTGAGCATCATGTTAGGCGGAGCATTTTACAGGAAGTTTTTTTTCTGTTTACTTTAAAACTCCAGGAAGTAAATGTGGGTAAAATTGCCGTGTATGTGTCAGTTTTTTTTACTTTACTCCTTAATTTAATGTTGATATTTAAGAAGGCTTAAAAGAACGAATAAAAAACAATCAACATACAAATCAGGGAAGAGCGTGTAAGTACAAAGTAACGTGTATGTTGTTTTTATTGCTTGTACTTTGTGAAGAAATGTGCTTTATAAAATAACTGCATGACATGTTTCAAAAAGCCGGAGGACGCCACATGTTGCGAGGACGAGATCTTCTCGCAACAGGTCGGACATCTCTGCTGATGTGTACCTTGATTTTGCTGGCTGCGCGCTGAACCGCTACCTTTTCACATTCTATGATATGATGAAGTCCGTACAATAAATTGCAAAGAAACTGGACGATCTCTAAAAGTTTTCTGGATTTATGTTACGCTGTCGTCGGCCGTGAGTTGCATAAATTACCATATTTGACACAAATTTACACGAGTTTGCCTCCACTTTAGATTGCGCCACATATCTGCTGTTTGGAATTTTGTGTTACTATTCCAAAAGTTAAAGTGCCTGTGCATTTGAACGTCTTGTCGAAGTTTTTCATCTACTAATCCACACAAGCAAGCAATAGGACATTCTCTTGGTCACCTGCAGAGCATCCAAGACTCTTTGTGCAAATTTGTTTAAACGAGAAGCGGTCGTACCGGTTTGGGGGTATGCGCTGTGGAAAAGGGGGAGTGGAGTAACTGGAATGTCCAGTCCGTGAAGTGACATTACCTCCCACGCTTTCCTTTCTCATCATGGAAAGGGCAGCAGCAAAAGTGTCAAGAAACCATCCTGTTGACTATGAGTTTTCCTATTTATATTAATGGTTTTAGAGTCCACCTTTTGTGTAATTGCTCCTTGAAGGGGGGCTCAGTAAAGGTGATACTTGAAAACAATTTTGAGATTCGTGCCAGTCCTTCATCATGTGTAATAAAGTAGTTACCATTTTGGCGATTATGTTATGTCTAAATTCTTTGCCCCTTTTTTCATTTCTAAACTTACGGATCTGTAATATTTCTCGCTGTCCTGCACTCTTTATTATCTCTTCCATCGGAATGTGCTGTTTTAGCCCCACCAAAATCCACATATTTTTTAGTCTGTTTCCTGCTTCCTTGATTAAATAGCAGATCTTTTCTGTTCTTAGGAAATCCGTGTGATTCACCTTTAATTTTTTTTTTTTTTGAAATGTGGAAGTTTGTATTAATTAATCTTTTAATCCCTACAGGATTTTAGTATTTTTTCTCCTCTAAAAACGTTCTCTTAAGGACAGCAGTGTGGTGATATTTAAGAAAGAACACCCTGCTTTGTAAATAAGAAGGCACTCTAAATAGACCACACGTCAGTATCATTGTGTTGTTTAAAAAGCAGTGGCTAAAGGCGAGGAAAGAGAGCTGAGATTAATAAGGGTACAAGTACAAATATTGTACAATATGCAAATTCAAGAAAAATGATCCCAATGAGTAAAACACGTAAATCCTGTTTGATTATTGTGTATTTGATAGTCACATTTAGTCAGGGTAAGCTAGTAAGTTCATAATACTTTGTAAATATCTTTTAAAAGTGGAACATTCTGCTGGCTTTTAGTGGGCTGACACAGTAAAAATGAAAACTAGTAAATAATATGATACCTAATGAACTCTAGATGCCTAATTAAAACAGAGAACTGGTTTGAATGAAAAAGTGTTGCCAAAGATGGCTCCCTAGGATCATGTCTGAAAAACCCACCATTATAATATAACTTTGTCAACCCCATTTAATCCAGTTCAGGGTCACAGTTGGCAATAGTTTATCCTGGCAGCTCTGGGTGCAAGGCAGAAAATGGCCCCAAATGGGGCAACAGTCCATTCCACGCCAGACTCACATAGGGTCAGTTTAGAATTCCATGTAAACATACTGTAATGTAAGATTTTAAAATGTGCTTAACCCAACTCTGGGTCACTGAAGTGGGTCAGCACCTATTGTGGCACAACAGGAACAAACCCTGCCAACCCATTGCAAGACCTACTCTCATGCATACTCACATTTGCCTGAGTTCAAGCAATTTACAGTCGACAATTAAGTTAACAAGAAGGTCTTCAGAGAAGTTTGAGGAAAACCAGAGTGTCTGAAGAAAACTTCACACAGACACCAGGAAATTGGACAGAGTTTACATAGATGGCGGGTGGGGTTGCAATTAGAACCCAGGATGTTGATTGTGCGAGGCAGCAGAACTGTGACACCTCATATTTTAAAGTAGTACACATTAATTTTCCTCTGACCATCATTTGAGTTGAACAATAGCAAATCTGAGAGGACAGAGTATATTAATTGTGTATAAAGTAACCTATAGCATGTTACATACTTTGCACTCCTTTGATTGGAAAATAAAGTGATTAGGCTGTAAAAGGAATTAACATTATTACGAGTCTTGGTATATTCTCCAAGCTTCTCAGATTTTGATTAAATGTAAGTTTTTAAAAAAAAAAAACAAACAAAAAAAAAAAACCAGCCCAAACAGGGATATTAGTAAGTTATGAAAAGATGGATTAGTATGAGTACTCTAGTGACTTTTTATGACTTTGTAATAAATGTGCATTTTTAAAATGCATCTTTAATGATTAAGTATAAAGAGAACCAGTGTTTCCAATAATAAAATACTTGTTTTAATTTGTAGAACTGCATTGTTATATCTATTATTTTTCATTTTTGTGATTCATTTTTATTACTTCACTTTTGAAAATGCAAATCAAAGTTCCTCTCCTTCTGTAGGAAAAGGAGGCAGTTTGGGTTTTTTATAAGTTCATTTAGTTGAGACTCAATAATATGCCAGTGTTTTGGCAGAATTCAAAATATTTTATTTCTGAACCAGAAACCAGTAGTCCAACCTGTTATATTGTGCTAATGCATTGCTGTGTAGATGTTGCTGCCATTTCTGACTTATCACCCCACTGTTTTTGAATAAATTCTGTAATTGTATTTACAATGTATAGTTGATGTGCTCCAGTTATTGATTTTACAGTCAACCTAACATTTGGGATTTTAAGTGTATTTATTTAAAAGCTTTTATTATTAGTAACCATATTTTTAATTAATCCAGCATCTTTGCCAAGTGTTTTCTGTAATTCCTTCACTTGCACAAGTTATTTGTATTAGCCTTTTATTCCAAGGCAGAAAATAATGGGAGTTTCATATATAGATTTTCAGGCATAATAAAATTTAAGGTATACTGTACTGATAGTTTTGCTTGTCAAAATTACTACAAATTATTTGTGGGGGAAAAGCAATAACCCTATTATTATAGTGAGATTTATACAGGTTTACACTATACTTCTACTCAGGTGAATTCCAATATACAGTACGACATCAAGGGTGCTGCCTTTATTTTGAAATGTTTCATAATTCCACTGTTCATTGTTCACTTTATTGGAAGTGTTTTATTATGATCTTACATTAAATAAATTATGATTGTGGCAATTTCATGGTTTCCTGAAGTGCCAAAGTGGTACAGTGTTGCTGCCATAAAACACTCAAACATTAATTCAGTTTCTATCTTTATATATAGATTTTGCATATTTTTCCTGTTTTCACTTAGGTTTCATTCTAGTGTGCAGATGCATAAAGTTATTTTCATTGCCAAATTTAAAACAATACATTTTGATTGAGTGCTTTATCCACAATCGGTTTCTGTCTTCAGTCTGATTTGGCTGATGTGGACTCCAGTTTCCTTCATGCTTTTACTGGTGAATGAGTTTAGAAAGATAATAAGTGTATGTTTATAGTAGCTGTTGTCCTTTGAATATCCGGTCTGTTTCCAGCAAATTCTATTTTAAATCAATGCCACTTTAAACAATGTACAAAATTTTCTGAAAACATTATAACGCAACATCTAACAAAATGACACAGAGCTGTTGCTGCCTTTACAGTCCACAGGAATTTAAGGTGTTCAGGACTGTTTTGCTACTTAATACTGAGTGTTTGCACTTGAGTTCTAGCTAAAAATTAAAATACATATTAGAGTCACATAGTAAAATAAAAGAGCTAGCAATACCTGTTTTTTCAACAGACATTATCATCTACAGATTGTTAGGGAGTAACGTTTGACATTTTTGAGAGAGAGATCAGAACTCCATGTGTTTTAGAGGGTAGCTGCTGATTGCCAGAGATATCACAGCCATGTACTTTTTTCCCCACAAGGGGAGAAAAAGTGTGGAGCTTCCAGCTGTGCTCTGCAGAGACCTGCTGAACTCCTCATGAATTACATGAAAAGGAGAAAGAGGTGGTGAAAATGGAGATTTACGGAAGGCGCGTTTATTGGCAAATTTCACCACACCCCCCCATCCCCACCCTGCTGAAAATGATCTCCTGAACTACCTGTTGTGCAATAAAATGCCTTATGCTTCAACCTTTTCTTTGTCCTCCTTTTCTGAACAGCAGAAAAGCCTTGGCAAAGATCATGGTGAGAATAGTAAATGAGAAAAGGATTTATATAGAAGCATCTGTGAGTTTGAAGTAGGGAAGCAGTACGAAAATAAAATGGGGAGGTTCCATTGCCAAAGAGTGCTCTATTTGGAATACTCAGTGGTATGTGACTGTAATTTACTATCCTCCCATTTTGTTTCCTATGATGGACTATTGTTTTCCAGATTTGGGGCAGTTCGTTATAAGTAGGTACAAGAACAATATGACACTAGTAAATTGATTTAATGTGTTGTAGTCATTTGAGTTGATTTAAATATTTCAAATGAGCAACCCTATACATGGATCCAAAAAATACTAAATACATAGAGCCTTGGAGTAATTTTGAAATGCTACAAATGCTATGAAAACTGCTCATGTCTGTATTATCATGTCTTTATTTTAATTATTGTTAAAGAGGCTAACATATAATTAAGACATTAAACAACCTTGTTGACAATTTACACAGGTTTTTAACTTTAATCTCATTACTGTTAGTTCATTTTACTAATAATTTTTGTTTTGCATATTACTGGTTTTATTGCTTTTGCATGGCAATTTGTATTAAGAGTTTGTTGCAGGCATGTAGGATTGTCACATCTGTATCAGAATTTTAAAAATATTCAAATGTCTAATCCAGCATGAATATTCAAATTGGAGCTGAAAATGTTGAGTGTATCCAGTCAGCATTGTATCAGGTGCTGCTATGAAGTATTGTGGGCTTTTTTCAGATCACCATCTGGTATTTGCAGGTCTTTCCCAGATACTACCTATTTCTGTTTTTGGTAGAAAAGCTTCTGTTGCCATTGTTAATCAAGTGAACATCTACTAATAAGAGACCTTCAAGGCTGATTTATTATTTCTCTTGAGACAAGTAATCACGTGCAGCCTGCATTCAAAAGCTTTACACACAACTAATAATTGATGAAATCCAGAAGGGGAAAATACTTTTAAAGACACTGTAAATCCATCATTGCCTTTTTTCCCCCCATATCACACTTATTTCAATTTATGGACATAAAGTGGAGAAGCCTATACCAGCAATATCAAACTCAAAGCAGGAATTGGCTCAGATCAGAGTATTATAGGTCACAATAGGTCCATTAAACAATTGCATGTCAGCCTAACATACAAATCCTGTAGGGCTTGAGAGGAAAGCCAAATCAGTCAGGGAATCATCCGTGCAGATAAGGGGAGAGCATACAAACTGCACAAGTAGTGAAAACAGCTGGTCTTTGGAAAGCAGTCTCCTGGGACTATGAGGAAATAACATATACATTTTTGGGCTGTCTATAAACTTGTCTGCTCTGGTGAAATGTAAATATTTTCTTAAGGAACAAAAGTACAGTTTCTCATTATTTAGGAGTGTTGGAAATGCAGTACAGTGCAATCTAATACAAGATATGGAGGTCATGGAACACTGGAATAGATTCATGCATCATATCTGCAAAATTAGATAGAAAGCATACTGACAAACAGAGGGAGCTGTTTGTTTACTGTAAATTTTTTTTCTCAAATAATGAAACCAGCAGTACTATTTTTTTTTTTTTTTTTAACTTTTACTAGATGTGCTACCCATCTAAGGTTGAAATCTTAGTAATAAACCTAGATCTCCGCTTTAATGTTTGCAGTGCATCATGTAGTATATATGTCTATTATATGCCATTTGGCATAGGATTGTAAAAGCTATCGTAATGGTTGTGATACACCATCTATTGATGCAATGCCTTTTTATTACTAAAAATTTTTATGATGCACTATAAGAAACATAGCAGCTGGATGGATACGGACACTTACTCTTTTATTAAGGTGGATTATTTTGTTTCCATAAAGGATTTTAACAAAGATGTGATCACACCCAGTTATACTTCATTCCTCATACGAAGAGGTCTTGGTTTACTGCCGTCAATCAAAGATGATAGTGTAAAAAGCAGATGGCAGATGCAAGTTATATTTAACATATAATGTTGCATAAGTTTCGTCATTGTATTTGGTCACTTAAGCAAGCACAGGTATTGCCATATTTTATTCTTCCAGTTTATTCTGTTTATAAACTATTATGAAAACTATATATCAATATGTTAATGTGATTTGTCATACTTTTTATTGGGAGGGTAATGGCAGAACATTAAACAAAATATTTACATTTTATATGGACAAAGCAATACAGCAAAAGTATGAAAAGCAATTTCATGGACTGCTAACCCCATGTGTGTTTCTATGCTTGATGCCTGGATTGCCTGTAACTCCTTGAGTTGGATAGGCAATGAAGAACCCGGAATGATGATCATTTGTGTTTAAATTAGAGGAACATGGTATATTTGAAAAATGCTGCTGGAGAATTAATGAACCTATGAAATAGAACATGTACTTTATAAAGCTGAATGTTTGTTCAGTAAGAGTAACAGGGGTCTTAAATTGTCAAATTATACCCATTTATCATTCAAAGTTTTTAATCATAGACCTTTTGTATTCATATTTATTTAGATAACTAATGGAGTACACAGATGTTGATTGAACTATGGCATGACCAGAAATATGCCAATAATTTTTGAAGTTAACCTTTGTAAGATCACATCTTCATAATTTGCTCTATTTGTAAGCATTCTAGGTTGGTGTCCTAGGAGAAACGTTGTGTTGGTGGTGTTTGGCTGCTTGATTTGCACCAAAAGCAGTAATGAATATTCAATACTTTTTTTTTCTTTTTTTCCTTGAAAATAAAACCTCCAATAATCTTGTTAAATAGGCATTGCATCTCCCAGACTAATGTCAAAGACTTTGTGAAATAGAGTGACAAAGTTACCTGTGTACCACTTGGGCGGAAGTCCATTTCCCAGTGTGAAGCATGTGAATACACTGTAAGAGAACAATGGCTGACTAAAAAAGTACAGGTAGCCAAATATAATTGACCTAGTTATATGCTCAACAAATGTGATGTCTGTCAAAGTCTGACAACCCTACTATACTGTAGTTTCACAATATCAGATATTTTTTAATTATATGACCGTGCTTTGCCCTGCAGCACACTCCAAGCACAATAATGCATTCCAGTAAGGTTTTCTGAAAACATTGTTAAGTTACAGCTTAATACACCTAAAGCACACCTTCATACTTGCATCAAAACAGGGAGAAATTAGTTTTGCCAGACTGACAACAATAGTTTTGGATTGTTAGGGTTCAAACTAGAAAAAAGAGACAATAAGAATACACAGGCACGGCATACAAGTTTCCTTGGTGTTGATTTAAAATTTTGATCAGAAACTTTAAGTGGCAAGTCAGGCATGCTTTCTTCTATTATAATGTAAATGTATATTCTGAAATGGAATAGTACTAAAACTTGTATATCTCTTGTTATTAGATACTGCCTTTAGCACTGAAACTGAAACATTTTCAACAGAGAGCCTGGTTTCTGTCCTGTTAAAATAGACACATGAACCCTTTTCTGTTTTATCTAAAAACAGGTGTCAGTTTTGGCTCTTTGCTAAAATGGTGTACAAGTATTACACTAAGAAGATTAAAATAATTTGACGCTTTCTCATTCTTTTTTGCCAGTTGTGTTAGGTTCTGATATCAGCAAGTAAGGTAATGAAAAACAACTTAGTATTATTGTTTGGAGTCATTTTAGGTAGAACATGGGAATTTGACAAAAATATATATTTGCAGATATTGTCACATTACACGTTATCAATATGTAATATATGTGCAATATTCTTTATTTTGCCTTTTTACAACTTGCTAGCTACTAGACAGATACAATCAAACTGGAAATTAAGGAAAGCACCATTAAGTAAAGCCTACCAAAAAAGCAAATAGAGTAGGTGTATGTAAGGTAGGAAATTATTGTAATTTTTTACTCCGTGTTTACAATGATTTTAATCCTAAAATAATCATAATTGTGTACAGCATTTCAGATTGAAAATTGAGATTGGTTTAAAAAGTCTTGCTAAACTAAAGGTCAGTAAAAGTAATCTTGGCGGATAGATGCAATATAAAAGACAGATTGATCTTCATGGCTGAGAATCAACAGTCCATCTGTCCACATGATCTGATATGAAATCACTTTTCTAAACTACAGTACTACTAATTTATTATATACAGCACACAAAAGTGAAGGGTTGTGAAAGATACAGTCCTGATCAAAAGTTTAAGACCACTTGAAAAATGGCAAAAAATCACATTTTGCATGGTTGGCTCTTAACAAGGTTCCAAGTAGAGCTTCAACATGCAACAAGAAGAAATGGGAGTGAGACAAAACATTTGTTGAGCATGCAGTTTAATGAAAACAATGATTAAACTGAAACAGGCTGTTTTACAGCTGATCAAAAGTTTAAGACCACACCTCCAAAAAAACCCGTAAACCCCCCCAAAACAGAAATCAAACTTCCAAACATGAACTCAGTACTGAGTAGCTCCACCGTTATTGTTGATCACTTCAAAAATTCGTTGCGGCATGCTTGATGCAAGCGTTTCCATGAGGTGAGTGGGAACATTTCTCCAAGTGGTAAGAACCACTCGCAGAAAGTTCAAAAAGACACATTTCAGACCTAAGCATATGGGCATCATTTATACAGTCCTGATCAAAAGTTTAAGACCACTTGAAAAAGCAGGATGGGGCAAAAGAGTGATGTTATTCTTATGGAAGAAGTCCCTTGTCCTGCGGGCATTGTGTACTGTAGCGTTGTCCTGTTGAAAAACCCAGTCGTTACCACACAGACGAGGGCCCTCAGTCATGAGGAATGCTCTCTGCAACATCTGGACATAGCCAGCGGCTGTTTGACGCCCCTGCACTTCCTGAAGCTCCATTGTTCCACTGAAGGAAAAAGCACCCCAGACCATTATGGCGCCCCCTCCACTGTGGCGCGTAGAAAACATCTCAGGTGGGATCTGCTTGTCATGCCAGTAACGTTGGAAACCATCAGGACCATCAAGGTTAATTTTTTTCTCATCAGAGAATAAAACTTTCTTCCACCTTTGAATGTCCCATGTTTGGTGCTCTCTTGCAAAGTCCAAACGAGCAGTTCTGTGGCGTTCAAGGAGACGAGGTCTTTGAAGACGTTTTTTGTTTTTGAAGCCCTTCAGTCTCAGATGCCGTCTGATGGTTATGGAGCTGCAGTCAGCTCCAGTAACGGCCTTAATTGGGGTCGAGGATCGTCCAGTGTCTTGACGCACAGCCAATTGGATCCTCTGGCTCAGTGCTGGTGAAATTTTTTTGGGTCTTCCACTTGACTTTTTTGTTCCATAACTCTCAGGATCATTTAAGAAATTCCAAATGATTGTCTTACTGTCTTACTGCGTCCCACCTCGGCAGCGATGGCGCGCTGTGAGAGACCCTGCTTATGCAGTTCAACAACCCGACCACGTTCAAAAAGGGAGAGTTTTTTTTGCCTTTGCCATCAGAACATGTGACTGCCTGAAAGAAAATGACAATGAATCCACATCTTTGCACAGATTTGGCCTTTTAAAGGCATGTGGTCCTAAAATTTTGATCAGCTGTAAAACAGCCTGTTTCAATTTAATCATTATTTTCAATTAATTGAATGCTCAAAAACTGTTTTGTCTCACTCCCATTTCTTCTTGTTGCATGTTGAACCTCTACTTGGAACCTTGTTAAGATCCAACCATGCAAAATATGATTTTTTGCCATTTTTCAAGTGGTCTTAAACTTTTGATCAGGACTGTATATGTGCTAAACTAATTGGTGCAATGGACCCCATGTGTAAGGACAGCCGTGTTTGTGAATGGGTAATAGACTATATCTAAAATATATTTCTACCAACCTGGAACCAAATACTGCCCTCTGTCAGACTGGAGGTATTGTTTCTTGCCACTTCCTCTTGGCTTTTCTCTTTGTCCTTGTCACAGGGTCGGGCACACTTAGTTAGAACCTCTAATAAGGATGCATATTGTAGGTGAGATCCGGATCACATAGTAACTTAAAATAACACGAAATTGTGTGTTGTCTTAGATGGGGAAAAATGTAAAAAAAAAAGCCTTGCAGATAGAAATGTGGTTATGACCCTTTTTTAAGACATTGAAATTACTAAAAGGAAAGCTGGACATAAGGTAGTGAATTTTCCATTGCTGTCTATAAGGAAAAGCTGCCATTTGTTTGTTGGAATTGATGCTTAAAAGTTCTAATGTACAACAGGTATAAAAGTCTGGCACCTCTGGTGTAAAGAGTCATTCATGTCAAAAAACATACTAAACTAACATTCAAAATAAACACAAAAGGAAAAAGTGATTAAAAGAAATCAAGCAACTAAAAAACATGTTTTGTCTAGAATATGTTGAGTGACCATTAGGTGAAATCACATCTGTCATTGTGAAGTAAAGATGTGCTACTTGTGAGAAAACACCCTTTACTGGCAACAATCTACTGAACCAGTGTCAAATGTAAACATTTTTTTAGGCAACAAAATTTGAGCTCATCATCTGAAAGACAAGTGTAAAAACTAGGTATATACTGCCTCAGAAAAGCAGCTTTTGGATTCTCATACCACATCTAGGCAACAAAATAATTTTGGCCCCTGGCCGTGAAGCAAATGTAGTTCCTGCCCTGCCCTGTAGGGTTCATAAGGCTTAATTTTAATACCTACAAGTTAAATCTAATTCTCTCAAGTGCTTCTTTAACAATTCTGTAAATTTCACTTGAAGTTGCTTAGCTACCGACTTTGCTTTAAAAAAGCATTGGTAACTTCAAACATTCCTGTGTTATTTGGTAGGTTTGGAATGAAATGAAACAGGTTATAGAATGACGTAAATGACTGAATTGTTGAGTTTGCAAATCTACTCAAATTATTTGGATGGTATTAATAGATGGTGGGTGCAAAATGAGAGTTTTAAACTGGATTTGCATTGTGAATGCAGTGTTATCAAGATAAGCTAGGAGCAAATGCAGTAACAGTTAACTGAGCAAATTGACTTCTTTTTGACAGTGTGCAAAGTACAGGGCATGAGTCTGCTTCTTGTGCTGGATTTTTAGAGGTTTCCAGTTAAGGCATTTCCAGTGTGAAACAATACATTTTCCACACAAACAAATTTGCAGGCACTCTTTGTACTGCCATTTTATTTATGTGCTGGTTCCTTTGATAACATTGGCTAGCAAATTAGTCAAAAATAGCAAGTGGAGAAGTAAAGCATGAACTAGGATAATAACCCAAGTCTTAATTGTACAAATCTTCTGTTTGGGAACAGTGTGGTTTCCTTGTTATTTACACCAGTAATGGGCAATGATGTATCAAATATGTATCATATTATGAACCCAACTGGTATTTATTTATCCAATTACTAGGGTGCTCCGCCCCCTGCTCGCTTCGCTCGCCCACCCCCAGGTTTTGTTTACCGGATATACAATTTAAAGAGATTATTTTCACGGGAATTGTTACATATCATTATTTTCACTTTAACTTTTGTAAAAACAGTACTTGTCCTTTATTTACGGCCCAGGGAGTGGTTAAATCTCTTTCTCGCAGGACGTATAACGCTGCTCGCGTTTTGAAGGGTGGGCGGCTGAACACATGCTAAGGAGATGCTGTCAGATCATGTTGTCTTTCTGCTGTTGGCGAGCTCCGTGTTCTGCTTGTTGCGCTGCGCGTCGATCATTTAAAAGCCAGTACAGCAGCTGTCCTTTTTCCACTTCGCGTCTCTGCCTCTCGCATTGGGTTGGGGAGGGGAGGGGGGCTGAGCACACGCTAAGGAGAAGCGGTTTAGTCATCTGCTGGCTTGCTGCTCCTGGCAAGCTGCGTGCTCTGCTTCTCACTTGTCGTTGTTTTAAGAGCTGTGAGCACATGAAGCGTGTCTGCCAAAAGCATTCCAAGAACTGCTAGGTTAGATCTCCGTGAACTTGTTTTAAATGTTGTTTCACTGCCTTGTCTCGCGTGACGTTAAAGTGTCTCTCATGGGACATCAAATTGTCTTTTGGGAAGATCACGTCTCGTCTCCCTAGTCTCCCTCCCAAGATTTTTTTTATTATAATAGAGATAACATACTGCACAGTAGCTTCACTTAAATCTCTGTCATGCTCCACCTTCTAAAATGTATAATACATTATTTGAACATGGAAAAATAGCTGAATTTCTTCCAAACATAAGAGCTCACCGACTGTTGTTTTAGTTAATCATTTAGGTTGCCTTTTTTTTTTTTTTTTTTTTTTGGGCCGTACTTCCTCAAAGCAGTACAGTGGAAGGGCATATGTAAATATATGGTATTCCTTGTTGCATGTCTTGTGTTCAGTTTACTGTATGTTTTGAATTTTACACCAGAGGTTAACTTTATGGTATTTTCATTTGACAAAGGTTAGTGGGACCTGTGAAGCAGCATGACCACTTTGACCTACCGAAACAGGCGAAGTGAGGCAGTGGGCGGAAATGACAGACATACAGAGAAGGAAAATGAAGAACAATCTGGGAATCTTGATGGTCAGGTTGAAGAGGACAAAGAAGATTCCAAGCACCTTCGTCTCACACTTATGGAAGAAATACTACTTTTGGGACTTAAAGACAAAGAGGTATTCACTTTAAAAGAGAGATTCCAACCATTATATAGTTCCTTTTAGTTTAATGTATCATATCTGACAGTTGTGTCTCTTCATTTGTTACAGAAGGTTGCTGGTTTATTTATATCCTTTTTTTTCTGGCTTATCTACACATTCTATTTTTTTTTTTTTCATAGTTCATAATGTTTACATTTTGTGATGCAACTCTAGGAATCCAGAAAGGATTCCCACTGTGCAGAAATGTGTCTTGTTTTAAGCTTGTACCCTGCTAAAGTTGTTTTAACTTTTTATTTGCATGACCTTTCACCAGTGCTGCCCACACCTTGGCTTATAGCTTTGTTTTATTGTTTACTTGCTCAGTTTTATTTCTAAGATTGTTATAGTAGACTACTGACATGTTAAACCACTTAGTCTGGCTAAAATAATGGGTTGGAGGCATCGTTTGAAGTAGAAGACTTTTGGTTTATGGTTCAGTATATTAGCTAATAGATCGTATACGAGAACAGTTGTGAATACAACCTTTTATTGATATGTTATGCACTTGGTAATTGTAAAATAAAACAGAATTGTGTGCTGTCATGATGCATAAAGTTGTGAATGGTGTGGCAGGAGTTTCCAGTAATACCTGTAAAAGCTAGCTTACCCTAGATCTTGGTTTTTACATAATGTCTGCTAACACCCGCAGTTTATTACATGAAAACAGCAAAACACTTTAGTAACCAGAAGCCATTAAAATATCAACAAAGAACATAGTTGTCATTTATAATGCAAATTATCCCTTCACATTACCCAGGTACATTTTAACAAGTTCCCACTTTTAAGATAAGTATTTGGAAAAATGTTTTAAAATGTGTTCAATTTCAGATTTTTTGTTTGGGAAAACAAAGTTTGTCTTTGATAAGGAGATTATTTCCCCTCAAGATTTAAGACTTTTGATTGCTACAAAAGTACTAAATCCACTCATTGGAATGGATATAAATTTCACCTCAGTAATGGAGAGACATAGTGGTTAAGCCCTAGTGTGTCTCACAGCTTTGGAGACTTGGGTTTGAATTGTGGCCCAAGCATTGTCTGTGTGAGGTTCATGTGTTGTTGGTTTCCTCACACATCCCAAAGATTTCGAGGCAAGTTAATAAGCCCATTTCACAGAACTGACGGGTTAATCTACTTCTTTTTAGGACGGTGTGTATTCTGTTTCTCTAGAAGTTTTCAGTGAAAAGCACTACATCATAAAAAGCATTAAAACAGGACAAAGGTGGTAATGTGGCAGTGGAGGAATTCTTTTATAATTACTAAGGTAATGCTGGTAACTTTCTTATGCCAGTATGCTAACCTTTTCAGGTAACCTGTGTCTCTGTGTGGTTTGTTTTTTTTTTTGTTTTTTTGAAATATGTAAAGTGCGCTCATATGTTACGACAGGTGTCACTATATTGTAATATAGAATAAACAAGGCCACATAGTTGTAGTGTTACAAAATGAATGTTATTTGATACAGGTTTATATTGTCACATTCTTTTCAGAGATTTTTTCATGTCTTTTGTATGTGAGTTAAGTTCCTGAAATTAAACACACAGACCTACAACATTTAAACTTATGGTTCATTTTGTTAGTCAGAAAAAATAATTTAATAACATTGCAGTTACATTAAGTGCTGGAGTGATGAATAAAAAAATCTGGCCTTTTATTTCTTTTGATTGTTTAGAGCTCTTTACTATTTTTCATCAGTGGGAAAGCTGATGTTTGTGTTTAAATTTTGGACACAGAAGAATAAAACAAATATTCTTCTTTCATGATTCTGCCATTGTTTATGTTAAATGGAAGAGATTTTGCCCATTGATGACTCCCCCCCAGAAGAAAAAATGCAGAAGTGTAAAAAGGACTAATTGGTGCCTCTGAATTGAACCAACATGAGAGAGTGTAAAAGAATGTGAGCCAGTGCACCCTGCTTTGGACTGGCCTTTTGTCTAGGTCTGTACCCTGCCTGTTGGTAATGTTGGTTATCCATTGGAAGCTACAGGAAGCATGTAGAAGTTGAAATGATACAGAGGTTAAATTATTTCATATGAATGCATAGAGTTACCCACTAACTCTGCCAAGGCTGTGGTGAGCACAGGCATAGAGGCACAGCTGGCAGTGGACATGATGCTTGTATACTGCTAGTAGCCTCATTGCTCTAACACGTGTGTGCATAAGCACATGCACATAAATTCTTTACAAAAGACTAACTTAGAATATCTCCTTGTTTATAAGGCATGTGTTTTTCCTTTTCATCTCCCAAAGAGTACATTTTCAATATTGAACATTTCATATGCCTACTAAATATATTTTTGATATAGTTAAACTTATTATGAAGTAATTCTTTGTCCTGATGACATAGCAACTTAAAACAGAATTTGACATATCCACTAAAATAGTCTTAAACCGTACCCAGTATCGTACTTCTCTAATGTTTTACCAGAGGCCCAACATATACTTCTGTCTCATGCTAACAAGAACTGGTTTTGAATTTGTGCATTTAGTGCTTAGGCCTGGCCTCTCATACGTTAAGGCAAGTATTCGGTTACTGCTAACACTAGCAGGAATTTTTTGCATAGAATGATGTTATTTAATAAGTCATTGTAAACAAACTTTTAAAATTTTAATTGTTTTGGAGTGTGTTTGCCAGGTAAAACTGGTCTAATTTTATGTTAGTAAAATAGAAAGCAATAGCTTGACCTATTGGTTGATTTCAAGAAACATCCTTATTTTCTCTTTTGAGAAAGTAAATTAACTCCATTTATATCAGTGCAACAAAAGACTATTTCTAAGCTGATATTTGTAATATTATAAGCCCAAATGTGTGCCTGGGGCCAAGCCACATGTCTGTAATTCTGTTGGTCTCCACTTACATAAAGCAGCATACAGTATTCGAATTTAAACCTAGTTTTATAGCAGAATTTGTGCATACTTTATAGGGACTGTAGACACTTTGTAATTGTGAAGGCTTCTTGATTTTTGGCATAATGTAATTTAATTTGTGTTGCATGTCACCTCTGCTTAATGTTCTATTCTTTCATTTTTAGTGCTGTGTGTTTACAGTATCTGTAGGGAAGATTAGTTCACAGAACAAAGACAGTAAAGTGATACAGTACTTTGCAGTTCCTGTTTAATTTCTTTCTAATTGTGTTTAGTATTAAAATTAGAGTGGTAGTCCAGATTATTCAGTATGCATTTTAATGTTTCTTGACTAAAAATCTAAACTATCTTAGCAGTGACCTGAAACTGCAGCTTGTGTCCTCCTGCCTATTGTGAAATATCTTTAACATTATGCTGTGCTCATTTACTTTTTGTTTCTTGCTATTATTATGTATTAAACTATGGGATAACGGAACAACCTTCAATTGTATTTTATACCAGATGTGTGGGTGGTTTTTTTTTTTTTATTGCTCATTTCTCTTGGTGTTTTCAGGGATACACTTCTTTCTGGAACGACTGCATCTCATCAGGACTGCGAGGCTGTATTCTTATTGAGCTTGCCTTTAGGGGAAGGATCCACCTTGAGCCAGCCACGTTAAGAAAGAAAAAAATGTTGGATCGCAAGGTGAGCAAATGCCAATTCTCAGTGCTGCCAGAAATGATTAAGTAACTCAAGTGAAATAAATGTGTGTGTGTATATATATATATATATATATAATTTGCAGCTGGAGATCCACAAAGGGAGAAAAAATGAATCACGTATCATAAAGTAGTTTTTATTCCTGAGCTTTCAACCCCTACCAGGGGTCTTCATCAGAGGATAATGCTTAGACTTACAAGAATCAAAGGCAATATATAGCAACACATTAAGTGGGGTGGGGGAGGTGACATAGTCAGTATGATCGGGGATTGGGTTTGTATAGTTTATTTATTATGTACATGTTCTTCTTAAGTTAGCATATGCTGGATTTATGTCCAAGTGTCTGTTGATGGCGTTTTCATTTGATAGCCAAGACTCGGCCAACTCTCTGGCACTTTTAGTACTGGCCTTAAATTTTACTTTTACATTGTCCCAGTTGAATGTGTGTCCTGTTGATTTAGTATGTGCATAGATCAATGATAGTGCGTCCTTTCTTCTGACAGCGTTGCGATGTTCCTGTACACTTGTTTACCGCAAAGAATGCTACGCAGACAAGATTTTACACTTCACCAGCAACCACCCGGTATCTCATAAATGGAGCTGTGTGAAAACCCTATTCAGACGAGTCCACACTCATTGTAATACTAAGGAAACAAAAATTAATGAGAGACGCTATCTCATCCACATTTTCATCTCAAACGGATACTCAAAAACATTAATTAATCGTAGCTTACACAGGAGACGCCAAATAAGTCAGCAAACAATTGACTTAAATCAGAACCCCCACCCCACCTGGCACTCACTCCCTTATCACCACAAGGTGTCAGAAGGTACAGCGCGCATCCTGACCAAGTGGGGCATCAGAATAGCACACAAACCCACGAACAATCTGCGCACAGTCCTCTTTAATGCCAAAAACAAGAAATCGACAGCAGAAACACGAAACACAGTTTATAGTATCCCATGCAATTCTTGCTCAGCGGTATACAAAGGACAAACTTCAAAAAGAATCTCAACACGTGTACAGGAACATCGCAACGCCGTCAGAAGAAAGGACGCACTATCATTGATTTATGCACATACTAAATCAACAGGACACACATTCAACTGGGACAATGTAAAAGTAAAATTTAAGGCCAGTACTAAAAGTGCCAGAGAGTTGGCCGAGTCTTGGCTATCAAATGAAAACGCCATCAACAGACACTTGGACATAAATCCAGCATATGTTAGCTTAAGAAGAACACGTACATAATAAATAAACTATACAACCCCAACATCCCCCCCCCCCCCCCCCCCCAATCATACTGACTTAGTCTGCTTGACCCAAACCACCCCCAACCCCCCCCCCCCCCCCCCCCCCAACCTTAATGTGTTGCTATATATTGCCTTTGATTCTTGTAAGTCTAAGCATTATCCTCTGATGAAGACCCCTGGTAGGGGTTGAAAGCTCAGGAATAAAAACTACTTCATGATACGTGATTCATTTTTTCTCTCTTTGTGGATCTCCAGCTGCAAATATGCAAACCGAATCACAGACCTTCTCTTCCATATATATATATATATATATATATATATATATATAGAGGTTTCTTTTCTACCTCACTTTTGAATGTATTTATAAAATAAAACTTTGCTTTGAATTTATTAGAGATCATATTCCACATTACTTGGTATCTCTTGTCATTGTGCAGTTTCAAAGTTTAATTTATGAAATATGAGGTGCATATAAGGAAGTTCATAAATTTGATATGGGCACTTGGAAAAAATAGGTGAAAATGTACAGGTCAGAATCTCCAATTTTAGATTCTTTGTACCAATCCTGAATAAGATTATTAAGAGCATTATTATGGGAGGTATTTTCTGCAAAATAGGAAATGAAAATTAAAGTTATGAAATGAAAATGAAATCTCTCTCTTTTGCAAATTCATTTTAAAAGTCTACATGAAAGAAAGCTGTAAAAATGAAAAATAAAATGAAATAACCACGTTTGCTATTTCATTTTCAGCCTGAACAGAAATGAAGCTTCAAAAAAGAAAAGTAAAATGCATTTTCACTTTGCATTTGTATTTTCAAGTTCTCAACATGAAAATAACGCCTGGGTCAATGGGCAGGGCTTTGCAACTCGATTTAACTCAATTCTTTGCCCTTCGTAGCTGTACAGCCACTTTGATCGATAAAATACTTCACTTCGACTGAGTTTAATTCATGTGATATTCATCTTCACAGCAACACCGTCTCACAAAATCCAAAGACCTCGCATAATTGTAGTTCTGAAGTAATTAATATGCTATTTAATTACAATCCATATTACTAACCGAGAATGCTAAACCGGATGATGGACGCAGGCACATCCGGCCATGGGCCGTAGCTGCAAAAAGACGTACTGCGCAGGCGCAAGAAAGGGCGGACGGGATACACACCAAGAGGGGGATTTAACAAGCCCCTGGAACACAAAAAAAAGAACACAAAACCACCCCACACACCCTACAAGCAACGGACGGGACACACACAAAGAGGGGGATTCAACAAGCCCCTGGAACACAAAACGAAAGAAGACGCTCGCTCAACAACAATCCTCACCCACACACCCCCCCCCAATCAATAAGAAGTGACACCCAAAGCCACATATCTAAAGGAAACGTCCATATTAAACATACGTCATCTCAAAATCTTCACACTAGGCAGCATAGGTGGATCTCATTAAAATAAAGCACTATTAACCGTTCAACTGGAGAAAAGGCTCCATAGTAACAGTGAGTGCGAACCTCCTTAATACTTATCCATATTTCGCACGCTGAGGAACAAACAAGTCATGCATACACGGTCACGGGTACAAAACTATTCGGATTGGATAACGGAACCAAACACACGAACACGAATGAAACAAAAAGAATACACGGCGGCGCATACAATGCGCTTCGGAAAATACGTGAGAAAAAATGTCTCGGATCAAAAAACGCAAAGCTCAAGTAACCCCATTACAGAGACGTGCCCAAATGAACAGACACATTGAACGTAGATGCATACAGCGCGCGTCTCAAAGTGCTGCATCAAAACAAGCACGATTTCAAAAGAAAGAGCTTGCGTTTCAGACATACAAAAAAGGGAGCAAAGCAACGCGCATATGACCGGACAGAAAACAAGCAAGCAGGACTCAAAAAGCAGAAAGCTCAACTGACCGACATACAAAAACGGACAAGGCACGATACAAACAATGCACGACGTAGAGTGAAACGGACTTTGCGCAAAGCGGAGGCGGATCAATTAAAACTCAAAAATAGCGCGTCACAAATAATGGACATGCAACAACGCGGCACTCAAACACCACAAGCAAAACATGCCCGTCGCAGACATCAACACCAGACGTCTGCTAAACTCTTAAGCCAGTTGGCTGACAACGCTTTCAATAATGAGTCCACTATTGAGGAAAATTCATTGGGATTAATGAATGTCATTTGCAATCATTGTCATTCACTTAACTTCACAGAAGAAACAACTGGCAATACAAATAATGAATTTACACGTTGTTGTCAAAAGGGGCAGATTAGACTGCCTCCTTTACATTCATATCCGGAATATCTACAGAAGCTTCTAAGGATGTGCCTGAAAGTAAAAACTTTAAGAACTACATTAGATCCTACAATAGTTCATTTGCTTTTGCATCTACCAGAGAACATAACAGGACACCAAAAGGCAATGGCCCATACTGCTTTCGCATATGTGGTTAACACAACGCACTATATTATGTCCAAAAAATATTAATGTTAATCACATTATTAACCAGGTCATTTCATTACTTCCTGGAGAGACACGGCTCTTTCTAAGCTCTGACAAAGTTGACTCTGATGACGACAATGAACATCTGAATTTCCCATTAGAATATTTGAACACTATTAACCCGGATGGATGACCACAACACAACCTTACCCTTAAAAACGGAACAATAATCATGCTATTAAGAAACCTTAACACTAAACAGGGTTTATGCAATGGCACACGGTTAGTCGTCAACACCATAACACACGATGTTATTCAAGCAACAGTTCTTTCAGATTCACATGCTAACAATACTGTTCTCATTCTTGGAATTGACCTTACGAGTTCTGACCTAGAATTACCTTTTACATTGAAACACCGACAGTTCCCCATTAAACCTGCATTTGCCATGACCAGCAACAAATCACAAGGACAAAGCATGGACAAGGTTGGCATCTACCTCTCTGAACCCGTTTTTGGACATGCACAACTTTATTTTGCCTTCTCATGTGTTCGACGTTCATCTCACATTAAAGTTAAAATTAAAAATGATCCATGCCAAGGAAGACTCATTCAAAGACAAGACACCATCTTTACTACTGATGTTGTATACAGAGAAATATTCCAATAAAACATTACTCTATGCCAAACACTCTATTTTGTATTTATATAGGCATCATCCAAACCTGCACACTATTCTATATCTAATTCATACATCTCACTCTTTGTCATGCCCCAACGCCAGGGGTTGGCGAGCGAAGCGAGCAGGGGGCGGAGCCCCCTAGTATTTAACATGACTGAAATTAACCTTTACTACATCATAATTTACATTTATTTACACTGGAGTGGAAATGGGACACTTTGTATTTTTGTAGTCTTATAGAGTCACAATGGCTGGATTCCCTGCTCTTTATATGGTTCTTTGAGTGGCCTCGCTATCTTTAAAAAGACTGCTTGCCTCTTTTGCCGCACTCTTTGTAAAAGCCAATGCAACTGTGCAGAAGTGCCTGCAGTATGGGGGTGAAAAAAAATCAAAATCATGTGAATTAAACACAATCAAAGTGAGAAGTAGTCTATCGATTTGAAGTGTATCTACAGCTGCGAAACACAAAGAATTGTGGGAAATCGAGGTACAAAGCCCTGCCCATTGACCTGCGCTATTTGCACGTTGCGAATTTGAAAATGAAAATGCAAAGTGGAAATGCATTTTATTTTTCATTTTTGCAGTTTCATTACTGTTCTGACTGAAAATGAAATGGAAAATGGGATTATTTCAATTTATTTTTAATTTTTGCAGCATTCTTGTATGTAAACTTTGAAAATGAAATGAAAATATCTCCTGTACATTATGAGATACAAAGTCTTTGTAAATCATAGAAGAAATGTTCCTTCGCCCTTGTGTTAGCAGACAAAGTTACTGTAGATCCAGGTACTCTCTGGCAGTGTTGGCAGAACTTAGGTGACTATATCGGACTCCGTAGTCACTACTGAAATGAAAATCCTGTTCTGTAGGATCATAATTGGAATGCAACAAATAGGAGTTTTAAATGCAGCTTTCCTAAATTCCCAGCCTGGACTACATTTTTATTATGAATTTGAAACTTTTTTTTTTTTAGAAAATTTATTTAGCCTTGCTAAAGCATTCAGGTTGTTAAAAAGTTTCAGATTTTGCTGCATTACAAATGATATACACATGATACTTGCACATCTTGTTCCCATGTATATTTATTGTAAAACACATGTTCAAAACTATAATGCAAATAGGTATATTAATGTCACAAGTGAGCTGTTCTTTAGTTTTTACTTTCTCTGTTGAGCCATTATTGTTGTAAGGACCGGGAGCTACTTTAATGTCTAAAAAGTTGCGGTATAAATAGGAGAGAAAAAACTGTGTACATACTTTTTCAGACACTTATGCTCTAGTGATTTTCTCATGGGAAAGAAATTACTCTAACTGCTTTCTCACTGGACCTTGAATGTGCACCGCCTGAAGTCCCTGTCATATTTTCTAGATTATAAACTTCTATATGTTCAGGGATCATAAATGATAACATGTAGGGTAGTCTGGATATGGGGACTAAAGGAGGATGGCTGAGCTGGCCAAAACCCCCACAATCCCCCAAAATAACAATGCCTACTCTATCTCTTCACACACATTTGTAAAAATACATGTAAATACTTTAATATTTAAAAGTTTTTAATAAAGCAACAGATAAAACTCTTAATTTTAATTACAATGACATCTAAAACTAGTGGGAGAAGACCTGCATTAATCAAAACTGGAAACATGTTCACCCCTTATTAATTTATATTGTGTCAACATTTACAGGCTTAAAGTTACTGTGGAATACAGCAGCATAACTAATCTTGCTTAAGGCAAGGGGTGTCTTTGAAGCTGGTGGGAAAGGGGCAAACTTAAGCAAAGATACAGACAGATTAATACAGCAGTTGGGAGAAAAGAAATAGAAGAGAGAGTTTGCAAATGTGTCACTTGAAGATCTTTTAAAAAGGTTTGTTGTAAAAACTAGTAAAGAAAGTGGTTGGTAATCTTTATGACAAATATGTTAGTGAGACACCTTAATGTACTGATGATTTACCAACAACTGTGCAAGCCAGTTCGCGATTTTCAGTTGTCACCTGTATTTACATCATTTTGGGAATTCTGAGGAAATTGGCAGCACACTCCCATAATTTCCAGTTGCCTAGGTGTCATCCGCAATGACTCCATCCAACTAGTCTGCAACTCACTCCCAACAAAAATCCAACCTTTAGTTATGTGCACGAGAGCTGACATCCAATGAATGCTCATCCAGAAGTATAATTCAAATAAAGTAGTGGCAAGGAATAAGGAGCACAGGTGTTATGAGCCATCAGACAGATGTGCTTCTCTTCTTTTTGTGAAGTATTTCATTTTACATACTGTGACAAAATGGATTTAAAGAAAAAGAAGATGAGATTGTGGCTGAACTCACAGTACCCGTTGACCTTTCGTACAGTACCAGCTCCATCAGGCAGCATGCTATTGGCCATAAGAAAAAGGAACGAGCATGACTGTGCTGAAAAATGGGTACGCAGTCACAAAATTTGACATGGCCAGTGAAAAAGATCAGTGACCGCAATCTGCAGATTTGACATACCCTAGAACTATTGTAGTATGACATCTGCTATAGTTGGCATTTCTTCACCTCATCGCTACTCCCAGCTGCAACAACTCCGCCCTGAACCCTGTTCATCCCTTGAGATGGCCCTGTATATGCAATTTCTAAAACAGACTGAATTGAAGATATTGGGATGAATACTAAATAATGTAAATTAGGAGAAAAGTTATATCAAAATATTTGTGTCCATGCATCTATAGTTATTTGTGAAGAAAAACTTTCAAATGCTTATCCTACAAGGTTTCCATTCATGTTCCCATGTTTTTGTTGAAGAATTTGCTTTAAAACATATCTGTTTAAACTAAAAGGTTCAACTCCCTCAAGCTTTCTTTTTAGTTCAAAGTTTTCAGTGCTGGAGTGAGATTAATAAGTTTCTCAGGACTTTCTCTAGCTTTTTATTTGCTACTGTCTTTCTCACAACTCCAAGAACAAATCTGCACACAGTACACCAGTGAGGGGTCCATTATATAACTTAAGCATAACCTCCCTAGGCTTGTATTGGACACATTGTGCTAACTAACCTAACATCCTGGCATCTGTATCTGTCTAAATGTACACAGTGATGAGTCCATTATGACTCCTAAGCCCTTCACATAAGTAGTACCTACAAGTTTCAGACCCTCTGTTGTGTATTTCAATTTCCCATTTTATTTCCTATGTTTGTTACCTTACATTTACTTATATTCAGTTTCCTTTACCACAAACACACCCTGGTCCAAATTCTGTCCAGGTCAATCTGTAATAATTTTTACAGACTATTTAGAATTTACTGGAAAGCAGGAGTGCAAAAATGATACTTTCTGGGTAAATATGGTTCTTTGAGAAGCTCTTCTTGTATAATAGAACTTTCCAGCTTTTCTGCCACTTTCTTGAAACTTGGAAAGTTTTGTTTTAAAATTTATTGAAATTCTGTTTTTTAAGAAATTTTCATAAAACAATTTTCTGAACTTTTCTATTATACTGTACAACTCCTAAAACCTAGGATATTTTAACAAGTTTCAGAAAATCCATTATTCTTCAAAAAGCTATTGCCTAAGAGAACCTTCCAGATTTTTCTGTTGCACTGAAAACTATTAAATATTTCACCCAGTCTTCATGCATCATCTAAATGTATTCTTTTTCCCATTGAAACAGAAATGCCCTTTATCACACGGAACTAAAATATTTATAAACTTGTCGGTTTCGAAAGCATTCAGTCTCCTCCTATAATCTTCTGATCCAGTTTTTCTGTGTTTCTTTTACCAATGGACAAGAACATTGTCCTCACATCCTTTTGAATTGTTGGAATCGGTCCATTACACACACACTCTCACACACATATGTAGATAAATATTTTTGTTTCTCCTGTTTTTTTTTTTCTTTCTTCCGAGCTGTTTCAGTAGGGTGTCTTTCTTGTGGAAACTTTGCAACCAATGTAACAATTAGTCTTGAGGATCTGTATCCTAACTTAACCTGTAATTGCTCCAGGGGCGCTGTACAATGGCTGACCCTGCGCTCTGACCCCAAGGGGTATGTGAAACTACCAAATTCCTAATACAAGAAATTGTATGAGGCGAAATAAAGAACAAAAAAAAAAAAAGAACTTGCTACTACTGCGTAATTTTTTTATTGAATCGAGGACATGCTTGCATGTCTGTCAGTTTGCACAGAAAGGAGAACAGGGAAGTGTTGTGTGATTATTTTTATTATTTTTTTTTTGTATGTAGGAGATGTTATAGGTGTTGACATTCCCATACACTTACTGTATAGGTTTAATACAGTATATACACAGTGCTTTAACTCAACAAAGTGTTTATAACTGGATGGAAATTAGCAAAATTTATCAGAAAAGTGTGATGAAGACATGTACATGAGACAGTTGTCAGTGTCGGCTTCTTCACTAGCTTCTTCTCACCTCTGTTGGTTGTCTTTGAAAGAAGAGTAACCGTATGGGGAAAATGCATTATAACTTGCAAGAAATCTTGATTTGCAGGTGGTAACAAGGCAGAAGCTTTGGGGAAAAAAAAAATTGCGAAAGACTTCACCAAGAAGGAAGATAACTATATTGAAAAGAAACATGGCATTCTCAAACTGCTTGGTCCAGTTTAGGGTTGTGAGGGCTGGAGCGTATCCCAGTAGCATACAATTTTTTTGCAAGGGGAGTCCTGAGCAGGATATTAGTCCTTCGTTGCATCCAATCATGGACATACCCACACCTTTACTTCCACAGGGGCCAATTTGAATCGTCGCCAATTCCCCAAACTCTGAAGATGGGCTCTGCTGACTGAAAGAGAGGGGTCAGTTGTTAATGTGAAAGATTTGCTTTTCAGCTTAGCTTGACAAAAAGATGGCTTATTTTTTTTATACTCTTATTTCTTTATTTCCTCAGGTTTTATTAAAGTCAGATGCCCCAACAGGAGATGTTCTTCTGGATGAAGCTCTCAAGCACATCAAAGCTACCAGTCCTCCCGAGAATGTGCAAAGTTGGATTGAGTTTCTCACAGGTAGGATGATGGACCAAGATGTCCATACTTGGCCATTAAACAGGAAGTACAAAAATAATGGATACATCATTCATTTTGACAGGTCCTGTTTTTACATACAAGATTTTTGCCATTTCAGTATGAAAAGATGGATGTAAGCATGGTTTCAGAATTTTACAAACAACCGAAATTCCAAAAAATTTAACTTTTCTGTTAGCTTTACATTATCTGTCAGATAGGCCATATAGTGCAGTCATTATTAGTTGTGCTGTCTTAATTAAAACTCAAGGAGAAGTCCCTTTCAGAATGCTTCTGTGTCTCTTAGCACCAAATTTTATCAAAACCATTCATGAGATAATCTCTATTTGATTTTTGTGTCAACGTCAGTAATGTGCTGTCTGACAGAGCTGGTGGTGCACAAATGCTTCACAGGTACAAAATATTCAGCTGCAATCTTAGAACCCAAAACCCTTTTTTTGTTTTTTGCTGCTGTTTTTAGACTTTGTTTCAGTATGCAAGACTGAAGACATCAGACAGATGTGCCAGTGTTCTGTTTGTAAGTTCAAAAACATCCACATTGCTTATTCCTTATAGCTACATTATATGTATTGTCCTACACACACACACACACAAGCCCACCTCTATGAGTTAAGACAAAAATCACATCTAGTTGAACCGAGTTGCTAGATATGTCCTGCCACATGAATGCCCCGTGACTGCCTCCACCTTGCTAAGATTATGTAAATAGGTCTGTGACTGAAAATCACTGGAAAAGCCATGCAATGTGCCTGTAGTTTTGTAAGTTTCATTCTTGGTGATCATTAGCCAAGTTGCTTACCCGGTTATGCAGTAATTTAAATTTCACTGCAATATGTGTCTTAATATGTAAGAAAAAATTGATTGTTCCAGATGAGCCTTTTTAATTTCTCTATAATTTCGCTTCGCTTGCCAACCCCCGTTTTTGTTTTTATGGATACACACTTTTAAGATTTTTTTTTTATTTGAATTGTTGCTATTTCATTAGTTTCACTTTTATTTCAGAACTTCTGTAAAAACCAATATTTGGAATCTTTCGAGTCCCAATAGGCTGAATCTTTTTAATGAGGTCTGTGAGACATGTGTTTAATGACTTTGTACCGTAATTCAGGATAGGTTTCTCTGTTTGAAATTTCAGCACAGACAAAACGATCTACATCATCAGCAGTTAATAATTTTTTTTTGCAAGGTAACCAATAAATGCATGTGAGGTAAACTCCGTTTTTGAAATTCTCTGACTTAAACTTCAAAGCCTTACAATATTTACATACTTCTGACATATTATCTATGTCCATATATTCAATCTCAATTTGCCTTTTCGTTTTTTCTCAGAGTAATAATTTCTCTTTTCTTGCGTAAATGTGATGTTTACTTTCTTTTTTTGACACTGTTGTCTTTTTCTGCTTTCATATAGTCACATAGTCTTTTGAATTCCAATTTTCATTATCTATAACCTGCTCTGCATGTGTTTGCCCCCCTTGTTTTTTAACCTCTTTATGACGTTTTACTTTGTTTTCTACTCTTTGTATTTTATTTCTGACCTTGCTTTGTCCTGCTCTTTTTTTTCAATGACACCTGGTCCGTGGTGATTATTTTCCCTTTTTTGAGTAATAATTTCTGTTTGTTTGTGTAACTGCGATCTTTACTTTCTTTTCTTTATACTTACTAATTTTCCTACTTTCATATTCTTTTACTTTCTCCATATTTTTACTGCGCCAGTTTTTTTTTTTTTTTTTTTGAGCCTTTTGAATTCCACTGCTTTCATAATCTCTAACTTGCTCTGCATGTGTATAGCGCCAACGTTTGTGAACGTCTTTATGAAGTTCTACTTTGTCTTTTACTCTCTGTCTTCTAATTCTGAGCTGGATTGAATGTGCTTTTTTTCAGTTCCACTTGTTCTGGGCTGATAATTACTTTCCTTATTTTCTGAATTTGCACCAAGATTATTGTTGTTCTTTTTTTTTTTTCTCTCCAATGCTTTTGAGTCTCTTTTCTCCGTGCTGCTTTCTTCTTCGCTTATTCGTCTACATTTCATTTATAATGTATTGTTCTTATACACTTTATATGCGCTGAGAACCCTGGATCTGTGTGTGCTCAAAGCCTCCTTTACACAACTGAATGTTTTGCTGCCCGTTGTCTTATTTGATATTGGTTGTAAGTAGAGTGTGTCTTGCAAGAATGTCATGTTCTACGTCATCGCGAGACACTCCATGGCCAATCTCTTGGCACAAAGTCTCATGTTTAAGGTCCCCGTGAGACACTCCGTGGCCAATCTCTTTCATCTCGCAGTTTCTTTTAAGTGTCTTCCGTGATCTTCACGTGAAGATCACGTCTTGACACCCTAGTGTTTCTCTCCAGGATTTTTTTTTTTTTTTTTTATAATAGAGAGAAATTAAGTTTTGAAATCCTGAGAACATGTTTTTAATAATTTGGAAAGACTTGTGTGTCTCCTGTAAAATATTTTGTGGACACTAACTTTAGGTTAAATTGACTGACTCTTCTGAAATTTTATAGACAGCTTGCAATTGTTAATCTTATGAGCTGATTCAGTTTTGGATGAATTACAACTGCTCACCTTTTTTAGGGTTCAGAATATTTAAAGCCCATACCAACAACAGACACACTACTGCATAATGGGGCAGGTTTCTGTTACTTCTCTAATATTAAATTTACTACTCTTTATTTCTTAATCCTTTTAAAAAATGTTTTACACTAAGCTCCTGTGTATCCAGATGCATAGAAGCCTTATGTTCTTTATTAAAGTGTTGCCTTTTGCATTATTATAATTATACTACAGACCACAGGTGTTAACTGTTTATTTTTTATTTACAAAATTAATTTCGTATTGATTAGTGACAATAAAAATACTAAAATAAATAAAATTTCCTTAAAATACATACTTTAACTAATAAAATATGTACAAAAATATGTATCCATAGTACATATGGTGTAAAAGAAAATACAATCCTTTTTATAATTGCAAGCTGTCGTATTGTTTGTTTTTTCTGTAATTTATCTCTTTGAAACAAGGCTTAATTAAAAAAAGGTAGTTTTTACCATCTCTCTAACAAAAAAAAAAAGCAAAAAATATTTATATATAAAATATATATACAGTGCACTTGGAAAGTATTCACAGCGCATCACTTTTTCCACATTTTGTTATGTTACAGCCTTATTCCAAAATGGATTAAATTCATTTTTTTCCTCAGAATTCTACACACAACACTCCATAATGACAACGTGAAAAAAGTTTACTTGAGGTTTTTGCAGATTTATTAAAAATAAAAAAACTGAGAAATCACATGTACATAAGTATTCACAGCCTTTGCTCAAAACTTTGTCGATGCACCTTTGGCAGCAATTATAGCCTCAAGTCTTTTTGAATATGATGCCACAAGCTTGGCACACCTATCCTTGGCCAGTTTCGCCCATTCCTCTTTGCAGCCCCTCTCAAGCTCCATCAGGTTGGATGGGAAGTGTCGGTGCACAGCCATTTTAAGATCTCTCCAGAGATGTTCAATCGGATTCAAGTCTGGGCTGTGGCTGGGCCACTCAAGGACATTCACAGAGTTGTCCTGAAGCCACTCCTTTGATATCTTGGCTGTGTGCTTAGGGTTGTTGTCCTGCTGAAAGATGAACCGTCGCCCCAGTCTGAGGTCAAGAGCGCTCTGGAGCGGTTTTCATCCAGGATGTCTCTACATTGCTGCAGTAATCTTTCCCTCTATCCTGACTAGTCTTCCAGTCCCTGCCACTGAAAAACATCCCCACAGCATGATGCTGCCACCACCATGCTTCACTGTAGGGATGGTATTGGCCTGGTGATGAGCGGTGCCTAGTTTCCTCCAAACATGACGCCTGGCATTCACACCAAAGAGTTCAAGCTTTGTCTCATCAGACCAGAGAATTTTCTTTCTCATGGTCTGAGAGTCCTTCAGGTGCCTTTTGGCAAACTCCAGGCGGGCTGCCATGTGCCTTTTACTAAGGAGTGGCTTCCGTCTGGCCACTTTACCATACAGGTCTGATTGGTGGATTGCTGCAGAGATGGTTGTCCTTCTGGAAGGTTCTCCTCTCTCCATAGAGGACCTCTGGAGCTCTGACAGAGTGACCATCGGTTTCTTGGTCACCTCCCTGACTCAGGCCCTTCTCCCCCGATCGCTCAGTTTAGATGGCCGGCCAGATCTTGCAAGAGTCCTGGTGGTTTCGAACTTCTTCCACTTACGGATGATGGAGGCCACTGTGCTCATTGGGACCTTCAAAGCAGCAGAAATTTTTCTGTAACCTTCCCCAGATTTGTGCCTCGAGACAATCCTGTCTCGGAGGTCTACAGACAATTCCTTTGACTTCATGCTTGGTTTGTGCTCTGACATGAACTGTCAACTGTGGGACCTTATATAGACAGGTGTGTGCCTTTCCAAATCATGTCCAATCAACTGAATTTACCACAGGTGGACTCCAATTAAGCTGCAGAAACATCTCAAGGATGATCAGGGGAAACAGGAGGCACCTGAGCTCAATTTTGAGCTTCATGGCAAAGGCTGTGAATACTTATGTACATGTGCTTTCTCAATTTTTTTATTTTTAATAAATTTGCAAAAATCTCAAGTAAACTTTTTTCACATTGTCATTATGGGGTGTTGTGTGTAGAATTCTGAGGAAAAAAATGAATTTAATCCATTTTGGAATAAGGCTGTAACATAACAAAATGTGAAAAAATGATGCGCTATGAATACTTTCCGGATGCACTGTATTCTCCCACAATTAATTAATTTTGGCATTAAACACTACTTGGGCGGCACGGTGGCACAGTGGTAGCGCAGCTGCCTTGCAATAAGGACACCTGGGTTCGCTTCCTGGGTCCTCCCTGCGTGGAGTTTGCATGTTCTCCCCGTGTCTGCATGGGTTTCCTCTGGGTGCTCCGGTTTCCTCCCACAGTCCAAAGACATGCAGGTTAGGTGCATTGGTGATCCTAAATTGCTTGGTGTGTGTGTGCGTGTGCGTGTGCGTGTGTGTGTGTGCGCCCTGTGGTGGGCTGGCGCCCTGCCCGGGGTTTGTTTCCTGCCTTGCACCCTGTGTTGGCTGGGATTGGCTCCAGCAGACCCCCGTGACCCTGTAGTTAGGATATAGCGGGTTGGATATTGGATGGATGGATGGATAAACACGGCTTAAATGTAAATAAATATGTACTTAAGGGTTTTAATTTTTTTTTTTTTTATTCATTAATTGCACTTCAGCTTTTTTTGCTCTTAAAATATACATTTACTATATTTATGAAGGCGTGTGTTTTTTTTTTTTTCGTCAGTGTATCAGCTAGACAATTCTTGAGGTGTAATTATAGTATATGGATTACCATTTTAATTATGTAGTACTTGTTTCTTATCAAAACGTATACAGTATGACACATGTAATTTTTAATAAACACAGTACAGATCTTTTAAAAAGGCCACAAATGTATCAAATGTCTATAAGTTGAATATGAAAAAGACACAAATCCAACATGCTTAACAGGTTTATAAGTAAAAGACACATTTTGCTTTTAAACTAAAATACCTATTTTGTTTACTAAACAGCAATTTCAAATTCCTCTTTTATCTTTTTCCAGTTAAAAATTTAAGCTGCTGCACTTACTGAAATGGTGTTTTTTTTTAATTTAAAGGACAAAATAAAAAGGGCGAATTTCATTAAAGTAGTTTTTCTTGCCGTTTGTCAGACTTCTCAGATACCGGAGCATCCCTAGCACCTAGTTTGGGAGAAAGTCTGCGATGCAGCAAGTTTGCTGCAAAAAGAAAACAAAATTTTGATCAGCCAATTTATGGATCACAGATCGAGTATTGTTTAGTTAAAATCGGCCAATTTACATCAGTGGCCACCCGATCGGAGCATCCCTACTAGCAAGTTACCGACATTCAGTTATTGGCTCTTTGGATAATGCTGGTGCTGTTTGGAGACATTTAAGGGTTTTATTTGTGACTTTTGCAATCTTTCATTTGGCACATACCAAACTTCAAATAAAGGACCTTAAATCTAAGTGGTCATCCCTGGAAAGGGCATGTTCCCTAGTGGTCAACAACGATCATGAACGTTTGATTGCTAATACTAGAAGTGGGCTGTGCCTTTTATTTCAAAGATCTGAATTTTTAATTCCTCGTACTAGGGCTTGCTATTATGTGTCTTACTTTCAGAATCCAGAAAATTGTCTCTTTTGCATCTGTACCTTCTATCCAGACAAAATCTAGCCCAATTTTAAACAATTCCCAGGTAATCAGTAATGAATTTCTAGAATTCTATTCCAAGTTGTTTACTGACATCATAATGCCATTCCCCTGATGCTGAATCTTTCATGGAATAACCTTCCCTGTATTAATGAAGACAAAGCTTCTCTTGTAGATGCTCTGATTTTATTGGCTGAAAGAGGCATTACACTCTATGAGCACTGGAAATGCCCCAGTGATGGACTGGCTCCCACCTAAGATAATGTCTGCATTTTGGAAACAATTATTCACACTCCCCACCTACCTTTTTGATATAATTAATGTAACTATCTGTTCTGGACATTTAAACCCTGGAATCATCATGACAATTATCACTTTACTTTTAACAAAAGGCTAAAACAGTACATTATGTCAAAGTTACAAGTCCCTCTCTCTTATTGACTAGGACACAAAGCTATTAGCGAATGTTTTGGCCTGTCGGATATAGAAAGTCGTTGGTGAATTAATCCATCCTGACCAGTCAGACTTCTTATGCACTCGGTTAGCCTCTGATAATGTGTGCCGACTTCTGTATATTATTCATTCAGTCCCTTCCCTATGAAGCCCTGCTGCTCCTCTTTCCCTTGATGCTGAGAAGGCTTTTGATCATACGAATTGGCAATTCTCATGACAAGTTATGTTTAAAATAGGCTTTAGTATGGACTTTGTAAATGTAGTTAAGACTCTTTTTATTCTTCTCCTTCTGTAGCCTCCTGTCCATTTCTATCACATCATATCGCTGCCCCATTAGTAGGGGAAATAGGCAGGGCTGCCTTTGGCCTTCCCTGCTCTTCAGTTTATCTCTTGAACTCTTTGCAATTTCCATCCGTAATTCCCAGCTTCTAACCTCTATTACAATTTGAAACTCTAGTTGTATAATATCCTTATATGCTGATGATGTCCTTCTCATAGTTAATGCACATCCGATATGTGTTAGAATAGTCTTTTGAAGCCTTGTCTGCTTAAAAAGTTAAATGGACGAAGTCTTCTCTTTTGTTATCCCTTTATCTAAAAGTCGCAGATATGTAGGAGTCAATATTTCCTCTAACCACTATTGTTGCATCTTCAGACATGAGAGCCTCCATTTACAACTGGTCTAAACTTTCTGTTTCTTTTTAATTTCATCTTGCCATTATCAAAAGGAATGTTGTACCCTGTTTTAATTTAATTAATTCTGTCCTGCAATTTCCCCTTCCCACTAAAGTCAGGTCAAGGATATCAAGTTTTTGTGGAAGAAGAAGAGACTAAAGCGTTCAGCTTTGGCCAGAGACCAAATAAAACCTGGTGGGTTACTACCTGATCTGGAATTTTACCATGGCCTTTCACCCTCGGCCCTGTTTGGTCATGGTGATATCCTTTTCCCCACCCTCCTCCATGGCTCCCTATACAACTTGCTCTTGCTTCCCACTTATCTTGAGTATTCTGTTCACTCTTCTACATTCTAAACCACTTAGACCTTCCCTGTTCCCTTAATATTATATGCCATCAACATCTGGCACCATGTTGAGCGCTATGTGTGCTCTCTGGATGGTATAGTAGACTCTTAACTTCCATGTTTTACAACCCTGCCCTATGAATAGGTGGTCGGCCCAGTGTATTTCCTTTTTGACATTGTATGGGGATCAATGTTCTAGAGAGTCTACTTCATAGTGTTGGACTTGCAGTGTTCCACTGTTTATAAGGTTGTTTTCACCTTCCTAGTTCAACTTTGTTTTTTTTTTTTTTTTTTTTAACCTCAACTCTGCTCAGAACACGGGGAGTCCTCTGCCAACTAACTCTTTTTACTCTTGATCTTATTCATTCTCTCCCTTGAAATAAATTATTTCTGGCCTCTACCGTTTGAGGAGTATTACACAAACTTCTCTCCTTGATATCTCTGATAGTCTGTTACTGTGGTCAGCTGGCAATCTTTCATTTACAATTTTGCCCATCTTGAGTTATCTGCACCTTAGATAAATGATGGCTCCACCAATTTAGCCGAAATGTGGACTACTGCTGCTCAGTTGCTTTAATCCAGGTAGCTACCCTTCATGATGCGGTTATGGGAGTAGGAGCAATTTTATATTTTTTATTTGGTATTTGTTTACAGTTGAACATTTGATTACTTTTTTAATTTTAGGGCATGCCATACTGACTTTTCTCTGCTAACAGAACCCATAACAGACTCTGAAAACATTCACTGTGAAAAGTATGCAGCGATCAAGTACATTTTATAATCCAGAATATGCATGTATTTGTAAAAATCGTGTTAAAAACCAATGGTTTTAAGTTTGTTTTCCTTCCCATTCTCTCTACAGGTGAAACGTGGAACCCTCTGAAGTTACATTATCAGTTGCGTAATGTTCGAGAGAGGCTAGCAAAGAATTTAGTGGAGAAAGGCATTCTGACCACAGAGAAGCAGAACTTTCTTCTGTTTGACATGACTACTCACCCAGTCACCAATACAACCGAAAAGCAACGTCTTGTGAAAAGGTTACAAGACAGCCTGCTGGAGCGCTGGGTGAATGACGCTCATCGCATGGACAGACGTTTGCTGGCTCTTATTGTCTTGGCTAATGCTTCTGATGTGCTGGAAAACATCTTTTCAAATCTTCCTGATGACAAATATGAGGTAGCAGTAACCCGCTCGCGGGAACTGTTGGATAGCAATCCTGATGAAGAGGGCAACAAGAACGTGGGTACAGAAATGATCTGGGCTGTTTTGGCAGCATTTAATCAGTCTTGACTTTCCTTAAAATAAACCAAAGACTGTTTTGTTCACACTTTAGTTCCAGGAAGTGTAGACATTGGCTGCTTACATAAATGGAAGATGCAGCCCTTGAACACCTAGGGGTGCAGCACAATATGGTGCTGGGTGTCTGGGTGTGCTCTGGAAAGCCTTAAATTCTACCAGTCTTAAAACTTGCCTTTCAACTCGGCCTCTTTGTCTGTCTCTTTTTTTTTACCAAACATTTAAAACTATGTGACTATTTTGATTGCACTTTAACTTACGGAATTATTTAGAGAAAATGAAGGGAAGCTTGAGGTATAAAAGCATTGTAGAAAATTTACCTTCTATATTAAAAGCTACTTTTGCAAGGAGAATGTTCTGTTTAATAGACCGCATAGTTGTCCACTGTAAGACTCTGCTTGTTTCTGTATATTGTAACTTATTTTGTTTCTTTGGACCAAAACACAAACTTGAAGCAAATTTCTCTAGTAAATATTCTTAAAAGGCCAAAAAAGCCAAGTGTGAAAACAAATGTTGATGTAAATGTGGTGCATCCTTTGGGATTTACCAAATATAAATTCCATTCCTTGAGTCTTTGTATTGCATTTGAAAACTCGCCTTGTGTTTTCTCCCCTTGACCTCTTTATGTCTTCTGCATTAAATTATGAGAAGGGCTCAAATTATTTCACCTAACACGACCTGATGAAGGAACTGTGGCCCACTCACCTAAAGCTGGTACCCACACGTTGATATTTGTGACATTCCTCTGAGTGTTCATACATTAGACTTGGTGAAGACTACTGACTGGCTCAGGGTGAACACTGGTGAGCTTCTTTGTTTGGCCTAGTGCAACATTAGGTCAATTTGTCATTTAGTAATGGTGCATTCCTGTTTTTCTGATTTACATATGCTTAATACATTATTAATATCTTTTATTCATCTCCAATGACCAGGAACTGCATGTATCAAGTCAATCGGAGTGTAATATGAAGTAGGATTTGCAACCAGTTACATGACCAAAGTAGCCTTTTGAACTTCAGACCACAACCCACTCCATCTGAATTGACAAGTGCTAGTAGTGGTTATATAATATATAAAGTTATTTCCCTTGATTTTATTTAACTTGTTCTTTGATCATAAAAATATGGGCATATCTGAGCCTTTATATGGAAGGTTCATATTTATTGCCTTTTCCAAATGATGTTGGCCTACTAGGTAAACATTTTGATGATTGACACACACAAGTCTGCGGTGGGTTGGCACCCTGCCCAGGATTGGTTCATGCCTTGTGCCCTGTGTTGGCTGGAATTGGCTCCAGCAGACCCCCGTGACCCTGTGTTCGGATTCAGCGGGTTGGAAAATGGATGGATGGACACACACAAGTTTGGGTTGCAGTGCAGTTAACGGATACAAAGACCTGCACATCAACTAGACTAAATGTTCTAAATTAACCCAGGGTGAATAAGTGAGTGCCCTGCGATGGACTGGCACCTCATCCAGGAATGCAGTGCTGCTGGCTCAGGCTTTGCCCCCATGCTGGGAGAGGATTTATCTTAAAAGGGGTCAAGTGGTGCAGGGCAAACTTAAATGATGTATTTTAATACGTTTCCATGTGTTAATTTCTACTTTTGATCTTCTGATTGAAAGCACTTATTTCAGCAATTTAACTAAGGCACAACTTCTATTTAGTATTTTGAAAATTAAACATCCGAAATATCCAAATGGAAAAGTAGCCCCGTGTCCCTCCCTCAGGCTCCGATGCACCACAAGTGTCATACTGTCGTGTGGCACTCAAAATCTGCTGTCTGAAGATTTGCCTAAGCAATGTTTTCCCCCGAAATGTCATTTTAATTATTTGCCATGTTGTCTTAAATAAAATTTAAATGAATACATGTATATTTTATATCTGTACTCTTCTATTTTATTAACCTTTTTTTTTTTTTTTACAAAATAATATAAAGTAGAATTTGAAATAAATCGTATATAGTATATAAACATCTGTAAATGTTGTAGATATTGAAGTCACATACTGATGCGTATGAACAGGTTGATCAAAATTGGGGGAATATAATGTCTTAATCTGTAGGAAATATTTTAAATGGTATATAATTGAGGTTTTGAATTGATTATTTTTTCAATGCAAAATTTTAATTTATTTTCAGATGTGAAGGTCAGTACAGTACGTATGATAACTGTCACGTGAACTGAATGTATGATAAAGAATATGGAAGGAATCCGCATGTTTTAGTAAGCAAACTGCTTCATGTTGTGTTGCTCAAGTGTGACTGAATATTTCATTCAGAATGTCGCTGTGTATTACTACCTCACAACAGAGTCTCGCAGTGCAACCGGTTATGTGAGCAGCGCTTGCCAAGTCCCAAACTTTGGACACTGTTTTTTTCCCCCAGATATTGTCAGACAGGCTAGAGGTTTGTTTAAAAAACAAAAATGTGTTGTGATACGTAATGAAAATAAAAGAATTTTGTGACATTTAAATGATTACATCTATGTGTGTATTTAAAGTAGTCCTGTTTTGTTGTCTGCTAGACTTGAATTGAACAGAATTTTAAAACTGGCTTTGTTTTCTTGCTTTTTTGTTTTTTAAGCACTCAAACGTTTTAATTTTGTGACCATTATTTTCTACACTTTTTGCAGGCTTCACTATATTGCCATTAGTATTGTGTACAACTAATGAGCGAATTTCGACACGCCTGTAGTCAGCTCGGCTTCTCAAATTAAGCAAGGCATGCTTGCTTTGTGGATTGTCCCCCAAGTCTTGGTGGCTTTGAAATGACCACAGCATATTTATGTACCCTGAACAATTCTACTTATATAATAAGTTGGTTATTGATAGTTTTTTCAAGCAAGTCCACAATGTCATGTGCCAATATGTCAATTAATATTACATGTGCAACCTTCAATAGAACTCTTGAGACTACATTGGAGCCAGTAGAAATGATGAGGAAAAATAATGACTGCTTGCTTGTATTTGTTGTATCCAGCAGGGGGCACTAGCTCCCTTCTTGGAATAAGTTCTTTTGTAATTGTGGCGTGTTTTACATAACCCGAATAGATATAGATAAGATATAAAAAGGCGATACCCCTCCCTCAGTGATATGGCGGTAGGAAATCACATAGGAGAAATAACTTTGCTTTTTTTAATGATGGTTTACGTGGCATAACAGATGAGGAAGTCATGACAAGACCTTCGGGTAGTGGGAGCCTGATGTGTAGTGTCTGCCATTTTCGTCACTGTGTTGGAAGGTTTTTCAGGATTATCTTCTATCCGTTCGTCAGTTTCAAAGGTGGGCCGGGCAATGTTCCAAGGCTTTATACTGTTTTCTCCATGTGCAGGCCCCACTTAGGTGAATAATACAACTCCAAACAAGGCAAAGAGAGGACACAATTTCATGCTGAGTTTGGCACGCAGAAATAGTGTACGTTACCCATGTCGCAGTTGTCCTTAACTTGTCTTGTCTTAAAAAGCTTGTCTAGCAGTTCTTCTATGGTGAACCCCTGTGAGCTAAATCTGGCTTTGTGTTAGCTGTACATGTGGAAAAAAAAGTAGATTTAAAATATTTGCACAGAGCACAGTGAAATATTAAACTTATATTCTGATTACATTTGTACAAATGTATTTGAAGTGGAGCAGCTTGGTCAGTACTGCGCCCCCTGGAGACAGGGTTCAAATTCCAGGCGGTTTCCTGTCTGTGTGGCGTTTTGTGTCATTTCTCCATGTTTTTGATTTGAGTACTTTTGGTATTTAATTAAATAACATCCATGTAAATTTGACTGGCGACTCAAGTTGTGAAAGGTCCTAAGGTGACCTAAACTGAACTGGTGCCCCATCCACAGTTGATTCTGGCCTTGTGTTCACTTCTGCTGTGACAGACTTTGACTCCCCACCACCCCACAGAAAGTGGGAGAAATGGAAAAACAATCTGCTAAGCTGCAATCAAGCACAATAAAGAAGCTGATTTGTAAAATAATAATCAAAAGTGTTCATTATTGATAAATTAGCCTCTGTGTGTGTGTGTGTGTGTGTGTGTGTGTGTGTGCACACGCACTGTGATGGACTGCTTGCTGCCTGATGATTGCTGTGCCCCACGACAGACGGATTAGATTGACAAGTGTAACATTACCAGCAGAAGGATGAAGACCAAGGATCTGACCTAAGCTGTGCTAAGAAAGACGGCTAATTTTTATTTTTTTGTGTTTAGAACTGAATGGCTTTGATGTTAAAAGTAAAAAAAGGACAAGCAGAACACACCCTGCATGACTTGAACACCGGCATCTGGTGCTGTCCAGTAGAGCGAAAAAGATTTTCTTCATGTAGATATTTGTTCTTTCTGCAGCAGAACTCACTCTGTGCATCATCCTGCTGGCATCCTTCCCATGGAGTTGAAGGAGCACAGACTTTGCAGCACCTGGCAAGAGGACAGTTGCACACACCATAAAAACGTTTTCTTCCAGGTAAGAAATTACATTGAGCATATGATGGAATTGTAAAAAAATAGTTAAAGAAGACAAGGCTGAGGTTTCATATAAATATTTGAATAATGTGTGTGTGTATATATAATATATATATATATGTGTGTGTGTGTGTGTGTGTGTCTATACACACAGTGGGGCAAAAAAGTATTTAGTCAGCCACCAATTGTGCAAGTTCTCCCACTTAAAAAGATGTGAGAGGCCTGTAATTTTCATCATAGGTATACCTCAACTATGAGAGACAAAATGAGAAAAAAAAATCCAGAAAATCACATTGTCTGATTTTTGAAGACTTTTATTTGCAAATTATGGTGGAAAATAAGTATTTGGTCACCTACAAACAAGCAAGATTTCTGGCTCTCACAGACCTGTAACTTCTTCTGTAAGAGGCTCCTCTGTCCTCCACTCGTTACCTGTATTAATGGCACCTGTTTGAACTTGTTATCAATATAAAAAGACACCTGTCCACAACCTCAAACAGTCACACCCCAAACTCCACTATGGCCAAGACCAAAGAGCTGTCAAAGGACACCAGAAACAAAATTGTAGACCTGCACCAGGCAGGGAAGACTGAATCTGCAATAGGTAAGCAGCTTGGTGTGAAGAAATCAACTGTGGGAGCAATTATTAGAAAATGGAAGACATACAGGGCCACTGATAATCTCCCTCGATCTGGGGCTCCATGCAAGATCTCACCCCGTGGGGTCAAAATTATCACAAGAACGGTGAGCAAAAATCCCAGAACCACATGGGGGGACCTAGTGAATGACCTGCAGAGAGCTGGGACCAAAGTAACAAAGGCTACCATCAGTAACACACTACACCGCCAGGGACTCAAATCCTGCAGTGCCAGACGTGTCCCCCTGCTTAAGCCAGTACATGTGCAGGCCCGTCTGAAGTTTGCTAGAGAGCATTTGGATGATCCAGAAGAGGATTGGGAGAATGTCATATGGTCAGATGAAAAAAAACTCTACTCGTCGTGTTTGGAGGAGAAAGAATGCAGAGTTGCATCCAAAGAACACCATACCTACTGTAAAGCATGGGGGTGGAAACATCATGCTTTGGGGCTGTTTTTCTGCAAAGGGACCAGGGCGACTGATCCGTGTAAAGGAGAGAATGAATGGGGCCATGTATCATCAGATTTTGAGTGAAAACCTCCTTCCTTCAGCAAGGGCATTAAAGATGAAACGTGGCTGGGTCTTTCAGCATGACAATGATCCCAAACACACCGCCCGGGTAATGAAGGAGTGGCTTCGTAAGAAGCATTTCAAGGTCCTGGAGTGGCCTAGCCAGTCTCCAGATCTCAACCCCATAGAAAATCTTTGGAGGGAGTTGAAAGTCCGTGTTGCCCAGCGACAGCCCCAAAACATCACTGCTCTAGGAGATCTGCATGGAGGAATGGGCCAAAATACCAGCAACAGTGTGTGAAAACCTTGTGAAGACTTACAGAAAACGTTTGACCTCTGTCATTGCCAACAAAGGGTATACAACAAAGTATTGAGATGAACTTTTGTTATTGACCAAATACTTATTTTCCACCTTAATTTGCAAATAAATTCTTCAAAAATCAGACAATGTGATTTTCTGGATTTTTTTTCTCATTGTGTGTCTCATAGTTGAGGTATACCTATGATGAAAATTACAGGCCTCTCTCATCTTTTTAAGTGGGAGAACTTGCACAATTGGTGGCTGACTAAATACTTTTTTGCCCCACTATATGTATGTGTGTGTGTGTGTGTGTGTGTATATATATATATATATATATATATATATACAGTATACTAGCCAACCCGCGTAATTATGTATTGATGGGTGAACACTTCCTGAACGACACAGTTGTCCAAATGGGGTGGGTTTGTGGATACCACTGTGAGTGAATGAAAACATAGACCTCTGGAGAGAGCAACATATAATTGTCCGTGACTGAAAGCGGGATCGTCTGTGACGAAGAAGGCCACGCTGGTGAAAGTTACTTCGTCGGTAGGGATAAGTGTCAGTACTTGTAGATTAAGGTGTAGCGAGTCTTCGTTGTTGACGCTTAATATAGCTTGCGTACTGAGATGTTCTGGAGTCACAGTTGAGAAACACTTTGTTAAAGTCTTTTAAGCACAGGGGAAAAAATGAACATGTGAAACATCTGTAATGTAATAAGCCACCAAGAAAAGTAACATTGCAACAATGCTATCTACGACCCGATCTCTGTAAACAGAAGTGAAAACCAAATCGAGCCCGGTGTATTATTTAACTGCCTTGTGGCGCTGTAGTAGTGCTGCTGCTTTGCAGTAAGGAGACTGTGGAAGACTGTGGTTTCGCTTCCCGGTTCCTCCCTGTGTGGATAGTGCTTTGAATACTGAGAACACCGCTATATCAATGTAACGAAGTATTAACAGGAAATTGTCTTCGTGTAATAGTAAAAGGCAAATTATCCGCGACAAACAAACTGTTTTACACTCTGCATACCAGCCGCATAATCACGCCACTTTTTAAATGTTTTTTAAGCAGAGGGAAAAAAATGAAGACTTGCAAAATCCGTAACGCTGCTTTCAGTAAGTACAATGCACACACGTTTAATTTGTTGGCCACTTTTTGCCAGCCGTCTTGTCTGGTTTGGGCTGCTTTTGCAGTGTTACCGCTTGTGCATATTAAATATTGAAATCCTTCGAGTAACTAATTAACTAACTAACACCCACCCACCCACACACACAGCTTGTGTGAAAAAAATGCGCCCGTACTTTCATAATTTTGTTGCAGCCTATAGTGGAGTCAGGCACAGAGAAGGTCAGCTGCTGAGAGAGCGTCTTGACTGTTGCAGGGCCTGCATCGGTGAAGCAGGTGAGACGCTAATGAAACAGAGGCACAGGGCTTATTGGTTTTTAAAGACTGCTTTCTACATTGTGTTTTAACCTCAGTTTTAAAGGATTGTTTTAAGGATCCCGTGGGATACCCCTCACAAACTGTTTTAGATGCTGCATTCAGCAATTCACATCCGCGACAAACATGCCTCTTCTTACATGGTCCTGCCGTGTCCACCCTCGTTCTCAAAGCAAACACACCGCCTGGTCATGTGCCCGCTCGCAAGAGCAACTCACGGAGACCCGCCCACCGACTCTAAGACCATGGTGTGTAAAACAGTTTGCGATGGTGGTGCGTGCGTCATAACCGAAAAGAATAATGAAAAGTCAACGTGGCTCAGATGTGCATGTGGAGTCTAGTAGAGACGAAAGCAACTTACGGGGTGGTCGGTGAGTAGTTGCGTCCGGGCACATGAGCAGGCAGTGGGAATGCCTAGAGAGCGAGGGTGGATGCGGGCCGGGGAATAAGGAGTGTTGGTGGGCGGGGAAACATTTTCCGTGTTCCTACAGGACCATCTAAGAAGACGGATGTTTGTCGCGGATGCGAATTGCTGTATGTAGCGTGTAGAACAGTTTGTGATGTTGCACACGGTTGTGCGTCGTAACCAAAAAGTCAACGTGGCTCAGAGCTGCATGTGGACTGTAGCACAGACAAACAGAAATGACGGCATGTTTTACGAAGCGTTGCGTCTGAGTTAGTGGGCGTATCTCTGCGAGTTTTCGTCGTATCCAATGGTCTTAGAGTTGGTGGGCGTGGCTCCTTCCTGAGTGCTTTCATGGGTGTCTTGCCCGCTCTGGCGGCAGCTTAGAGAATTATATATATATATAGATGTATGTATGTATGTATAGATCTATGTACAGTGCATCCGGAAAGTATTCACAGCGCATCACTTTTTCCACATTTTGTTATGTTATAGCCTTATTCCAAAATGGATTCAATTCATTTTTTTTCCTCAGAATTCAAAAGTAATTGGACAATTGACTCAAAGGCTATTTCATGGGCAGGTGTGGGCAAGTCTGTCGTTATGTCATCATCAATTAAGCAGATAAAAGGCCTGGAGTTGATTTGAGGTGTGGTGCTTGCATGTGGAAGATTTTGCTGTGAACAGACAACATGCGGTCAAAGGACCTCTCCATGCTGGTGAAAGAAGCCATCCTTAAGCTGCGAAAAGAGAACCCATCTGAGAAATTGCTACAATATTACGAGTGGCAAAATCTACACTTTGGTACATCCTGAGAAAGAAAGCAAGCACTGGTGAACTCAGCAACATAAAAAGATCTGGACGTCCTTACTTACTTTTGAGCCCCTGAAATGAAGCGATTGTGTTAAAAAAATGCTTTAGTTGCCTCACATTTTTATGCAATCGTTTTGTTCACCCCACTGAATTAAAGCTGAAAGTCTGCACTTCAACTGCATCTGAGTTGTTTCATTTAAAATTCATTGTGGTAATGTACAGAACCAAAATTAGGAAAAAGTTGTCTCTGTCCAAATATTTATGGACCTGTGTGTGTGATATATAATATAAATAAAATGTCAATGTGTGTGTGTGTATGTATGCACTGAATGTTTGTATGCTCCAGCATCACTTCCGAACGGATGAAGCGATTTTCATGAAACTTGGTACACATATTTCTCATTAGTCGACTAAAAATACTGTTGGGTGAAATCAACCCTAACCCAACCCCTTCTGTGCAGGATGGGGTACTGATCTTGCGGTCTTATATGCATGTTTTCATCCAGTTGACACTCAGAACGACCACCAGAGGGCGACCTGGAGGTGACTGCCAGCATTCTTTATGTTTGAGCACCACCGCGCTCCTGTTGCTTTTGACATTAAATCGAGTTGGCCCGTATGTAAAATACATACAAGACCGCAAGACAAGCACAATAGTGTCTTCATTTTTTTTTTTATCTTTAAAGTTGTTCTTTTAAAATTATATTTTTCTCAATCAATTAAAAAAAAAAACACTTTATTTTCCTCCCGGGCAACGCCGGGTATTTCAGCTAGTAAGCTAAATTCCTGAGGGGCGCTTATTGCCAATTTAGCATAAGCATCTGGTGGGACTGAGACACACTGGTCCTTAATGCAGAAACGCCACTGCTGATTACAACATCGGCTATTGAGTATTAATAGTACTTCACTTTAGGCTGCAGTGCTTTATTGCAATATGAACTTTATTTATAAAAGAACTTCACGAAGATCAAACCCAATATATATATATATATATATATATATATATATATATATATATATATATATATATATATATATATATATATATTTAACTCATTAGCTGCCCAGACAGGTATAAATGAGAACAATCCCCCTATTTTAAAAGCCTTCACCAACAAACCCTGCAACCTCAATTAATACTACCACATGCAGTCTTAACATCAAGCATCAAAGTAAATTTATAATACGAAACAATAAATTACAAAACAATCAATATCCATACAAAGTAAATTTATAATAAGGAACAATAAATTACAAAACAATCAATATCCATATAAACCACAATCAACGTTACACCATACAACGGGAAAGTGTCGGTAAGCAGCCAGCTACTAACACTACGTTAAAGTCCTATAACTTCATGTATTAATATTTTTTTTGATCAATCCAAAGATCAGCGTCTGAGAGGAATCCGTCTCTCCAGCTCAGTCACTGCCTCGTGCCCCCGATCGACGGCCGTCCACGGAGTGTCAGCCCCAGCCTGCGTTTTCGCTTGTTCTGATCCATTTGGCAGAGAAGCATCCGTAATGCAGTGTTTCTAAATGAGGGCAGGATTAAACATTTAACTCTACCTGTAATTGAGAGACCTATCTGCTCAGTGTTTGGGTCCTTTTGAGCTCTATGATAGACAGGAAGGAGTACGTAATCTGCGTGCAAATTATGAAAATTTCACGTTTATGTAGCTTGGTTTACGTAATACTTGTCATTATTTGTCAGATAACTAGCATACATCTTAACAATTGTGCAACCAGGCTCGTTATTCAAGTCAGATAACCTGACATCGCGCTTACTGTCTCTGTTGCCCGACAACTGTCACTAACAGGGCGGAGTTAAACGTTTAACTGGAGCCATGTAGAACTGGGCGTGGCTAAACAAGCTGCAGCTAGAGGGTTTGATAAGGCGAGCCGTAAGAGTCTGTGATAGACACGCTTTAATCACTCGCCTGCCAACACTACAGCGACAGTGTTAACTACAACTTTAACAAACGTCCATTTATTTACTGGAACATTACAGGAAGCTGCCACCGCTTGATAACAAATGTAACCTTTAACTTTAAAGTTCACTGTTAGCTAAATCATTTACATCGCAGTTTATTGGATTCCTTTTTGTACTGCACGCCCAAAGTTTTATGATTTGGTGACATTAATATAATGTCTTTATTTGTTGCCGGATTTTTATAATATATGGTACCTTTGTCATTCTAAACCTGATGGTTTTCCCTTTGCTCTTTCATTTTAACTTCAATTTGTTACCCGGTACCACTGATCTGCCACCAAAAAAAAAATTAAAGAAAATACACCACTGTGAGAAATTTTAGGTGTTCTTCATAGATTTGAGGATTCTCAATCCAAATCTGTGACAGAAGAACAGAAGTGTTCTATTACAGTTTTTGAGAGATGAAGGTTTAAGCACTTTCAGAAAAAAGGCATGTTTTTAAAATGAATTATTTAGACTTGGAAAAAAATGATATATTGCAATATTACACATACCATTGTAATAAATGTAATTATTACTTACAAAGAGTAGCACTTTGTAGTTTTTCCCTCATATAATCCTGTGTTTCACAGTAGAATGATCAACAGATGCCTGCTAACGTAGACCGTTTGAGAGCTGCTGGTAGAACTTCTCCCCATGTTATTAAAAAAACTGCTCCCATGTTTCTCAAAGAAGAACAAAATCCATAAGGAAGTGTGGAAAATGGATTTTTAAGAATGTGTTGAGCCCAAGTGCACTTAAACAACAGCTATCTCTGTTCTGGACAATAAAAGGACAAGTTTCTGACTTCGCTGAGTCAATGGAGGCTCTGATCTGGGCGCTCGAGAGACTGAGTGAGGAGTCTGAGTGTCTGGGCTTGCGAGGGTCCTGATAAAAACCGAGATCCAGGCCTTTAATGGCCTCTTGGGCACAGCCATCAGCAGTCTGTGGAGAGAGTGTCGACCTTGTCGTGAGGTTTACATAGCTTGGCAGTGACATTCATGTCTCTGGTGACTCTTCCTATGAAGTCAGGTGACTGATTGGGAGAGCATGGGGGGGTCATGAGAATGCTGGAAAGGGGTGTGTGGTGCTCCCAATATCTATGCAAAAGGACGAAGGTCCAAGTCTTTAGAGTCCTGGTGCTTCCTGTCTTACTATATGGTTGTGAGACATGGACGGTATCCAGTGAGCTGAGATGAAGACTGGACTCCTTTGGTACTGTGTCTCTCCGGAAAATCCTTGGGTACCGGTGGTTTGACTTTGTGTCGAATGAGCGGTTGCTCCGTCACCATGTTCCTTACTTGGGACTCCATGAGCATCAGTTACAATACTACAGCCATGTGGCGTGATTCTCAGGGGGCGGAGGACCCAAGCGCCTGGACCAGACCAAGGGGATGCCCACGCTGCAGCAGATAAAGGGTCATTTCTGGGGGGTGGGACTGAACTCCATGTTTGCCTGGGGGTTGCCAACCAGGATCCCGAGCTGTTTCGTCATTAGGTGGGTGCAGCAACGTGCCGTACCAGTACATACATGCTCTCTGACCTGGCAGGGTGCCAACCCACCGCAGGACACACACAAACACACTCACACACCAAGCACACACTAGGGCTAATTTAGAATCGCCAGTCCACCTAACCTGCATGTCTTTGGGAGGACACGGGGAGAACATGCAAACTCCACGCAGGGAGGACCCGGGAAGCGAACCCAGGTCTCCATACTGCGAGGCAGCAGCTGTAAAATTCAAGGTTTATTTATGTTTGTAACGGTAATGCATTTTATATAAATGGGGCATTTCCTATTTTGCGTGTGGTGCTATTGAAATAAATTAATGACTAAATAATTGAATATATAGATAAATAACAAACTACATATATTGCGTGATATATTTAATTATGCTCGCATATCCTTGTTATTTACAGAAAATATAGTTTGTTGTACATGTGTTTGTTTGTCAGTTAGAAATATTCCTCCACACCTGTTATATTCTGTTCATCCCGGGCATTACGTTTAAGAATATTTTCATGTAATTTGAAAGCAGGTGCCAAATCCCTTAGTGTGCGCTCTCTTGATACTGCTGTGTCACTTCCACCAAGGTCCATAGGGTGGCAGCAAACACTCGTCAATTCCTTAAGGCTGCTTCGTACGTCAGAGGGTCGCCAGTGTCATAGCTGTGTATGTAAGGCTCTCGTAACAGACCGAGGAAAACCCTAGTAGTGGACATAGTTTAATAATTAAAAAAAAAACATATTATATATACAGTATATATATATATAAAATGAATGTGGTAGTAGTTTTAGGTATACAGAGTGCTGCAGAGCCGCTTCTGACATATCTGGTGTCCCAAGCAATAAAATCTGTCATACCTCCCCCAACACAAGACTATACGCAGACACACACTATATGCTACTGTACTAACACGGGTTAATCACTTCTTTAATTAAAATAAATAAATGTAAATATAATAATATAAAAATAGAATTCCTTTGCATATAAATTATGTATGTAAAAAACTTATTCAGAACAATAAAATAACAAAATTGAACTACTTTAAATTTAACACTACACCAAGCACAGTGTCTGTCACCCCCATCTCCCCTCACCCCCAAAAAAATCTAACCAATACACCATCAGGGGCAACTGACAAGATGCTAAATGTGTCCCTCTGTAATGTCCTCCTGTAATGAATGTATTATTTAAGAATCCCTGCTGGTGTAGTGGCAAGTGTGTCTCTGCTGCAGTGCTCGTGGTGTGGCCCCCAAGACCTCCTCTCCTCAAGCTCACTCTCTCACTATGGTACCTGAACCAAGGAACAAGAGAAATGGTCAGTGGCGATAACAGGAGGAAGCTGCCTGGACTCAGTCACACACAGCAGTCTGGATTTCACTCGGTTTGGCCATCATTCTCCCTTTAGCGCTGAGCTTAAAGAGGAGGAGGGGACTTGGACCCAGCTGTGTGTGTCTGTCTGGCAAGCTGCGCATCATGTGGGAAGACCAGGAGGCGAGTCCTGACTCTTGGTCCTGGCAGTGGCTAACCGCCGAAGTTGAAGTGACTCGGTCACATGGTCACCTGTGTGGCACACAGGTCACGAGGAGGCCCCATGTCTCACGAGATGCCTGGCACACTGCCTGCACTAGTGTATGTAACAGCACACAGATTGTGATGTGCATTGTGCAGACAGTGCAGGCGCTGCTGAGGCTCACAACATAAACATTTCATTGTGCTCCAGTCCAATCCTGACAAATGTTTCTAAACAAAATAAAGATAAATCTGCACAGAGAGTTGCAATAATGCACCCTGAGCACTAGAGGACACCCTTGACCCTTGCCTGGACAGCCTATGCCCAGAAATGGCTCCGGAGTACTGTACAGTGAAATTTTTACTTTCAAGTCCAATTAACATGAAACACATCACCCCGTCTGACGCCATGATATACAAGAATACGAATGGTGTTCAATAATTTATCTGCCTATGAAAATAAAATCTGTTGGTCAAACTCACCTCATTACTTTCCAGTGTAATCCCCCTTGACTTCAGCACTCTTGCTCCACTTTGCCTCCAGTGATTTAATCCCTTCAGAACAGAAGGATTCATCTTGGTCCTCTGGCTAACTGGTTACAGCGCGTTTGAAATTATTATCAGCGGGAAATCGCCATGTAGGAATTTCTGAAGGTTTTGAAAGAGAAAATAATCAGTGGAGGCCGGGTCTGGCCTGTACGGTGGATGGTTAAGCTGAGGCTACATTCCTTGATAATAACTTTGGATTTGTGGGATGGTGCGTTGTCGTGCCTGTTGACAGTTTTCCACATTGTTTGTGTTTGATGGCCTCATAGAGTGACTTCATTGTGGAAGCATAAGTTTCTCCAGCAATGGCTGACCTGTGTGGCATTAATTTCAACAGCAGAAAGCCCTTTGTATCCCAGAAAACTGTCCGCATGAATTTTCAGGCCAACTGCTGCACATTCAATTTCTTGGGAGTCGGGGACACTTTATGCTTCCATTGTATGGACTCTTGTTTAGGTTCAGGCTCATGGCGGTTATGCCAAGTTTCATCCCCAGCAACAATCCATAAGAAAAAGTTAGTGGGATTTTCTCTAAAAAGGTGTGCATTCTCATGATCAAATTCCTGGTGACATGCTTTCTATTCTTGTGTCACCATTAAGGGAGCCCATCAGTGCCTTTGACACAATCAAATGAGTGTGGATGATTGTGGAAACTGTGCTGGTTGAAATGCCTAGTTCATGGATTATAACATTAACTTTAACAGCATGATCTTCCATAATCATGGCCTCCAGTTTTTTTGGCACATTTCCTGTGAAGATGCTGCCACAGGACACCCTGCGTAGGGGTCATTTTCAATCAACTCCATTTAAATTGCTAGGCCCAGAACTTCAGCTTATAGTACAAAGGTGCATCATCTCCATACACACCATTCAACCTCTCATTGAGTTCCTTTGGCTCCTTCCCTTCCTTTCTAAACAATTTAATGACAGAACAATGCTGTCAATCTGTCAATTTCTTCATAGACTTGCAGGAAGATGTGTTTGCCGCCCTCTCTCTCATGAGTGCTTGATATGAAATGGCCACAAACTTCATGCTGTGGCATTTCACGACATGTCCTGATCTCCAGTGGCAAGTTGAGATTTGTAACAGAAATGCAAGAAACTCAGATAGATCAAATTTTGAACACACCTCATATTTAATGGTACATGTCGTTGATTGACGCACTGACTGGCCGACAAGAAACCCTTGGCTATTTGCAGATAACCTAAGGAAAAACAGGTTTCACTAATGGATCGTATGGCTTCAAGGCCCAAAAAAGTCCAACCTCACCAAAAAAAGTTAATTTATTGGTGAAAAAAAATTAATTTTGCATTTAATAGTCAGAAAAGACCATAACTTAGCGCCAGTGTGCAGTGGTTGCAAAATGTTGAAGATGGTAAGCAAGTTCAAGTGCAAATTAGTAGGATCCTTTTACTTTTTTTTGTTCTTTATTCCATCTTATACAATTTCTTGTATTAGGAATTTGTTAGTTTTTGCATACTCCTTGGGGTCTGAGCGCAGGATCCCCACCATTGTACAGTTCCCTTGGAGCAATGCAGGCTAAGGGCCTTGCTCATTGGCCCACCAGAGTAGGATCCCTTTTGGCAGTAACGGTGATTCAAACTGGCAACCTTCCGAACTCTGGTGCAGATGTTTAGCCTCAGAGCCACCACTCCACCCTAAGCAAGTCTTGTCTGTATCCTTATTTCTCTTATTTATGTTGATAAATAACTCCTTCCTGTGCATACTATCAAGATAAGCATGTTTTCCATTGCATAAGACAAATGAAGTGGTTTGCAGAATGTAAAAAGTATAAAGTGACTTGTTCACACTGTATAAAGTATAAATTGCATAATATTTCTATTTTATGATTCAACAAGAACTCAAGCAAAATGACACGTTTTATTGGCTAACTGAACAGATTTCATTTTGCCTGACTTCTCATTGCATCCATAATGGCTAGCACAGTACTACACCCTACTACTATGATTCAGCATTATATTTTGTGTCTGTTTCCCATTGTTTTTCATATTGTCATATATAAGCAGGGCGGCACAGTCTTACTGCTGCCTCGCAGTAAGAAGACCTATCTTCACTTCCCAGGTCCTCCCTGCGTGGAGTTTGCATGTTCTCCCCGTGTCTGTGTGGGTTTCCTCCGGGTGCTCCGGTTTCCTCCCACAGTCCAAAGACATGCAGGTTAGGTGCATTCTTCTTCTTCTTTCGGCTGCTCCCGTTAGGGGTTGCCACAGCGGATGATCTTCTTCCATATCTTTCTGTCCTCTGCATCTTGCTCGGTTACACCCATCACCTGCATGTCCTCTCTCACCACATCCATAAACCTTCTCTTAGGCCTTCCTTTTTTCCTCTTCCCTGGCAGCTCTATCCTTAGCATCCTTCTTAGGAGTTTGAGTGTACTGGAGATACAAATGTATCAGGAGAACGTGCAAAAATGCCACACAGGCGGTACCCAGGCACAATCATACCCAGCCAGGGCTAGATTAACCATTAAACAAAATAAGCACCTGCTTTGGGCATCAAGGGAAGGGGGGCAGCACAGAAATATTCCATTGCTAGATTTACCATGAACTATATGGTGGAATACTGCAAATGGTGCAGCTGAACCAGGTTCCACAAAAAGGGTTCCCATATTTAATGAAAAAATGACATACATATATAATAATAAGAATGAATCTTGGGAATACAACAAAATTATAATCTGGTAACTGGCACACGCTCACGTGATCCTTCTCGTCTTGGTCATATCGGCTGTCTCATTCCGTCGTCCACTGTGAGTGAGCGCAGCCGAAACTGGTCGAAAGGGACGTGAACATGAAATGTAGGACAATGGCGCCGCAGTCTGTCCCGCCGAGAATAAAGCTGTAATTGTGTAGTGCGATCTGCTCCTCATGAGCCGCGCAATGCACACCGGGATAAGACTGTTCATGAACGCCGATCAATAAAATGAAGTCTGACATCTGCTCAAGTTGTTAATACGGTACAACGCAGCGCTGCAATGTGTGCACTTCACCGTAAGGAGGCGGCAGTCCACTTCCCCCCAAAATGTGGCAGGCTCAGCAGGTGACACGTCCACAAAAACTGCCGGGGACTCTCAGTGCTACCTTGGGCTTTTCTTCGCATTTTCTGGTCAGATTTAATTAAAAGTAGCTGTCTCTGAGCGCTGTCGTGATGTTCAGAATTAGAAAGATCCGTCGGTAAGAGGCAAGGACATTTACTGTAAATTAGAGGTGATTAGGCAGACAACCGCAAAAGCTTATCGCTCACTTGTTTGGAGGAGCTAACTGATTTAATAAGCCTTTCACTGCCTTGTTTGCGAGGACCCAACTGATTTAGTAAGCCTTTTACTGCCGTGCCAGGGATGGCAACGAAAATATGGCATAAGATGACAATCGTAGTCTGTCATAAATCGATCGAACCTCTGTGTCAGAAGCTGCCGCCAGCCAAACACAGACGCGTCCTCCGCCACTTGGGGCGTCTGCCTCCCGCCGTCAGGGCTCGTCTACCTACTGAAGAGCAGCTCAGCTCAGCCCAGGGAAGGTTCAAAAGAGCAATCGAGAATGCGATCACAGCCCGAAGCAGGGAGAGATCAATGAATCACGCCTGAGCTTCTTCACTCGGCACGGGTTCCTGACGAGAGGCAAAAAATGGGCATTGAAGTGGTACTACATGTCAGAAAAAATCGCTATACCTGAAAATGAGTGATGGAAAAAAAATCATTGTCTTTATCTATAATTAAATAAGTGAGACTTGTTTTGTAGTACTGGCTTGAAAATTGAGTGGTTCCATAAACATTTTTCACTAAATATGCACTCACTATTGTGTATGTTTGAGAGGTAAATCACACTGACCTCATCTGATCACTCCAAATGCTGTCCTTTAACCGCTTTTTTTACCTAAGATGTTGACAAATGAGACTGGAGAGGTCAATTATCTGTGGCCTGCTGCCCCATTGGCTAAAGCTGCTGGCCAGGCTAACAGGGTGACAGAGCAGGGGGACATGATGAATGCTGCCGTGCGCGCACAGCTGGACCGCCTCGGCTCCTGTAATTTTCTTGGCAGGTTTCACTGGACAAACCCAAACCTATTTGGAAAAGCCAGGGCCCCTCCCGCAATTCACTGGCCACACCAATGGTTGCCTAGGAACCACAGGGTGTCCTTTGACCTCTGCCTTCCTCTTTGCCCCTAGGGCACTCTTCCTTGCGCTTTTAATATCTATTAATTTCATTTTCGGAGATTTCCATTTTTATATGCCGTTTCCATTTCTTTAAAATGTTAGTGGTGCCAATCTGAACTGGGAGCCAGCCTGCATCAAAGGAGTGGCTGAGCTCTGAAATCATTATAGTGACAGAAGCGCAAATAGCACCAGTGTGAAGGCGACATCTCTTACAGACTTAAATGAAACAAAAATATTGTTGTCATGTTCATCATGCTAAGGCAGCCATTCATAAAAATGACCCTTCAGTATGCTGCATGTCCACTACAAATACTTACCCTTCAGCTACTTGTCATTAAGAATAATAACAATACACTTTATTCATATAGCACCTATTCCAACGCTCAAAGCAGTTCAGTTAGTTTTTGTTTGTTTTGCACTGCATTTTGCCAAGATATTTTGGGTCTCTTGCTAATCCTTCTGAGTGGCAGCTGAGTTTTGTAATTAACTTTTATTCCCTTAACTTAAATCTTTCCTGGAGAGTTTTAAATCAAAGGGAAAAGCTTTTAACATTCAGCTCCAGCTACTAAAAGCTCTTGGTGACTAGTTCATCATTCCAAAATGACTATTACTACAAGAATTTATTAGAAATGAATACATTTGCAATGATGGAAGTGAATACAATTGACCAAATACAAATGTACTAAATAATGTTCATAAAAAAATCAATGCAAACTTTTGGCAGAATATGTTTTGCAATAATAATTCATGTATCCGTCATGTTTTCTTACTTGTCCTGAGTTCTGCACTGTAAGAATGCCGGAGCCTAGCAGTGTGAGGCAGCAACGTACAAGTGTTCTGGATGAGATGTCAGCACGGCGTTTACCTGGACTAGCCACTTTAACTCTGCCGGTGAACCAGAGACACGATAGATAGATAGATAGATAGATAGATAGATAGATAGATAGATAGATAGATAGATAGATAGATAGATAGATAGATACTTTATTAATCCCAAGGGGAAATTCAACAAATAGTATGTGTAGCGATACTGCAGGGAGAACATTCTCACTCCTTCTAAAGAAATGCCAGCTTGGTTTCAAAACTGTTTACAGGTAACTACATTTCCAGGCAATAGCAATATTTTATACTTGTCACCTTGGGGACAGCTTAAAAGCTCTGGTGCCGGTAATTCCTTGTCAACCCACAGGGTCTCGCTGTATTCTAATGCCTCTTCTCTTCCTCCCTCTACAAACCAGATGATTAACAACCTGACACCTCTGATGCCATTTCCAGTGTCCATCCACCTGGACCCGCTTCTTCCTACCTGGCTGGGATTTAACTGGAAGTGTGACCATCTTTGATAGTCTAATGTGGGACTGATTTGCTGAAAAACTGCATTATGAGTTTCGCCTTTACAATATAAGGGGTTGTGGTGTTACCCCAAAACGTTATCTTTGTTATATTGCATAGAAATGTGGATATGCTAGGTATTATAAATCAGTTTTTTTTTTTTGCCATATGCATTTTCCTGTTTTTTTTTGACATGCACATATTTTAACATTCATCCATCATCCAACCCGCTATATCCTAACTACAGAGTCACGGGGGTCTGCTAGAGCCAATCCCAGCTAACACAGGGCACAAGGCAGAAAATAAAACCCCAGGCAGGGCGCCAGCCCACCGCAGGGCACACACACTAGGGACAATTTAGAATCGCCAATACACCTAACCTGCATGTCTTAGGACTGTGGGAGGAAACCCACGCAGACACAGGGAGAACATGCAAACTCCACACAGGGAGGACCCGGGAAGCAAACCCGGGTCTCCTAACTGTGAGGCAGCAGCGCTACCCGTTACGCCACCGTGCCACCTACTGTAACATTCAAATCTGCAAAAAAGTTTACAAATGAGATTCTAGCAGTGTGCAGTAGTGGTTTGGATTTCAACCCTTGCTGTTGTGAGTTCAAATCCCACTACTGACACTTTGTGACCATGAGCAAGTCACTTGAGCTGCCTGCGCTCCAATTGGAAAACCAAAAGAAATGTAACCGATTGTATCATAAATACTGTAAGTCGCCTTGGATAAAGGCATCAGCAAGATAAGTAAATGTAAATGCCAGGTGAGTGTCGCCCTTCTCCTCTCCTGAATGTGACTCCCTGAGGTGAGGTGGTGGGCTTCTTTTTAACCCAGACAGGGAATACTTTCAGTTGCCTAAAGGAAGCACATCCAGATCAGGTAGAAGCCTCCCAAAGTGGGGACGGTCCTTCCCTGCAGCTGTCTCTGGAACCCAGCAGGGCTATGCAATGGGAATATAGTTCCCATTATGCCCAATGAGTGTATGCATGGTTGCACCAGTCCAGGAGCACTGATACCTAGAGTATAATGGGAGCACATAGTCTTGAAGGGCTGTCTCCTCTGGTCCTTCCATTATACTAGCCAGCTGGCCAGGTAACAGTCCTCTGTCCTTTCCCACCAGGAGGCCAGTCTATGCATGCTATGGCTGACAATGTGGACAGGGTTCATCCCAGCTTGCACGCCAGTCCATCCCAGTTGTCCTTCACATTAGTAAACACAAATTTAATCTATGTGAAAAATTTTAACATAAGATATTCCCCGGTCAGCAAGGCCCCAGAAACAGAAATATTCTTGGGGACATTTAACCCCTCAGGTTCAAGGGTTTAGTACAAAGGCAAAGTCCATGTCTGGCTGATCAAGGAATGCTGGCCACTCAATCCTCTCTGGGACATTAGGTACACGTTAGTACTACTTCTAATATTGTTAACAATCAGATGGTAATGGTCAGGTACTATATTTGGCATTACTGATACTAAAGGTATTCAACCACTTTGGTATCTTGAAATTTTGCCAGGAGGAGTAACTTCGTCTCACACTGTCTGCAGTTTTGAGTCCATTGCTGTTTAGTAAATGTATTATTTCATTAATCTCCATGTTTGCTCTAGTTTTTAGCATTCTGATTTAAAAACACAAATATTAGTATTGAACGGAAGGGAAGAAACGTTCCACTCTAACCACTTTCTGTCACACCATAACATCCTAGTGAAGATTGCACCACACAAGGGTTGATGGAAATGTTTTAAGGCAAACAAAGAAGACCAACTCAATCAAAGGGACTGAAGAAAAAAAAGTGGTTCACATCCTAGCAGGTTTGTATTTATTCCCCTAAAATGAGCTTGCATGATCTCGCTCTACCTAACAAGCTACATGAAACCATTCATTAGGCACCTACCTCTAATAATGGTATACACTAAAATTAGGACCCACATAGAAGCCCAAGCCACAGTGGCACATTAAAAACTATGTTTTTGTAAAACACTGCAAGCAACAATATGGTCTTTCTTTCCACAACTGCAGATGCCTCAACAGCTTACTCTGTGACAAGATTCTACAGGGTGGTCCAGATCTAATTATGCAACTGTTCGACTGACAACCATCTCCCCGCCATTTTGGAATGCAGGGTAGGTGCTGCCATCTATCGGCAACAAAAAGAATTTTAGGTGAATTCTTTATGTGCAGGGCAGGTGCTGTGAATTTTCTATGTAATAAACTTAAGTTATAGCGTAATGAAAATTGCATAATTAAATCTGGACCACCCTATACTTTGTAACCACACCAGTATCTGCATGTGGCAGTGTGCGTAGTGACAGACAGAGAAGAAATGACACCAGTTGCAGTCCTACAAACCGTGGAATAGCTGCACAAGTGCTCAATTACTGATTAAAGAAAATGTACGAATAACACAGCCAATTAATAGAAAACATGAAAAATTCATATTTAGCTGGGTAAAGGAAAATTAAAAACTTACCAACTGGCTAGTTGGGCCTTCAGGATAAGCAGATTTCACTTTTGCCACATGCTAGTTGTGTAATCTAGAGAAAAGAATCCTTAATTTTTTCTTCTGAAAAATAGATAGATAGATAGATAGATAGATAGATAGATAGATAGATAGATAGATAGATAGATAGATAGATAGATACTTTATTAATCCCAAGGGGAAATTCACATACTCCAGCAGCACCTTACTGATACAAAAAAACAATATTAAATTAAAGAGTGATAAAAATGCAGGTAAAACAGGTATAACAGACAATAACTTTGTATAATGTTAACGTTTACTCCCCCAGGTGGAATTGAAGAGTCACATAGTGTGGGGGAGGAACGATCTCCTCAGTCTGTCAGTGGAGCAGGACAGTGACAGCAGTCTGTCGCTGAAGTTGCTCCTCTGTCTGGAGATAATACTGTTCAGTGGATGCATTGGATTCTCCATGATTGACAGGAGCCTGCTGAGCGCCCGTCGCTCTGCCATGGATGTCAAACTGTCCAGCTCCATGCCTACAATAGAGCCTGCCTTCCTCACCAGTTTGTCCAGGCGTGAGGCGTCCCTCTTCTTTATGCTGCCTCCCCAGCACACCACCGTGTAGAAGAGAGCGCTCGCCACAACCGTCTGATAGAACATCTGCAGCATCTTATTGCAGATGTTGAAGGACGCCAGCCTTCTAAGGAAGTATAGTCAGCTCTGTCCTCACCTGCACAGAGAATCAGTATTGGCAGTCCAGTCCAATTTATCATCCAGCTGAAATGAAATAAAGAAGAAGTAATGAGCAATATCTATTACATGCTGACTGTCAATGGATATGAGAAAGTGGACAATAAAGGTTCACAAACTAGGTGGCAGGGCTTGAATGATTACATATGGTAACTTTGCATAATCTCAAACCTTTCAGTGCTCAACTCAGAGAACCAGTATAAGAGGGGAAGTTGATCGAATCATTCTCTTCTGTACCTCAGGCCATTTATTATAAGGTTGTGGCTTGTAGGCTTTCCCAGAAGCACTGGTGGCTACAGCATTCTTTGAATCTGTTGTTGTTGGCTCCACTCTTCTTGTTAGTGTCAGCCTTCTCTTCTGTACTGCTAGTCAGATTGGACGGTGTCACACACATGCACATGGGGAGCAGGTAAAGAGCCTGAATGAGGCGAATTTCATGACAGATCAGGGAGTGGCAGAGTGTACTGACCCTTTCTGTCTTTCCACTGCAGACCGATTATGGGAAATTCTGCCTGGGCTCAATGACCTCACTTCCAGTTCCGGCCCCGATGACCTCACTTCCTCTGCTCTCCCTTAAAACGGCCATCTTGGCCTCCTTAAGTCAGTTCTGTTTTGGACTCATATCTGTACACAATGTACTCCCAATTTAACTCTTCCGCAGCCAGGAAAAATTATACGTGTAGCTGCCCCAAACCTTTTTGCAACTCTGTTGTCTCATCTTTGACAACAGATAATGGGTTATGTGTGGAAATGACAAGCATGGAGTTTTTTATACAGCTTATTCAGTTACCATAAATCCACCTTATTTAATCAAATATCCACATTGTGGGTTAATGTGATTTTATTCTCGTGCTGTAAAGAGTTAAGATTGATTTTTTATGTTAAACTATATGTTTAAACAGTAAGTTTTTTCTTCTATTTACTGAAAGTTCTGATCTCTGTAAAAAGCAGCAAATTTGAAACACAGAAAGAGGAAGTGTTAGTGGAGACAGCAGACTGTAAGTTAAACTAGAAAGCAAGTTGAAAGGTCATAACTTTAAATGGTAAAATTGTAATTTTCTGGACTTTCACATGCATAAAAGCAAAGCCCACAAACATCTGGTTTATCTTTATGTGTGCACACCTTGTAAACTAAAGGTCTCTGAAAATGACATTGGACAGAGAGGGGCTAGAGGTGTTCAACCTTGGCTCTGACAAGCTTTTAAACGTAATCAGCTTAAAATGAAAGTATAAAAGAGGAAGAACACAGCCATGAAGAAGATCCATGCCACATGACACAGGAATGTAACCTTAAGAGACTGAATGGCACATACATTGAGTGTGTCAGCCAGCATTGTCTCCTGAAATAGTCTAGGGTGCACTTTTGGCGAGTTACCATACCCTTTTACTTTTATTTGCTTTCACTTTTTGGCCTGTTAAGGATATTTAAGAATGTTAAAGACTAAGATGACCGAATAAAGGTTTACTGCCTGCTTCCCATGCTTGCATTTAGCATTTGCTCTTCGTTGCCTCCTGAGGTGTAATTGAATAAAGAGGAGACATCCCATAATAGGAGAAGTGAAGCAGAATAGCAGTCAGTTCTAGGTTTAGTTTGGATCACTACTCCCAGCTTCAAATGCATTGTGTCTGCCATGCTGTCTTTCCTTTCAGGCCAAGTAAGTGCGAGGATAAGAGAACAACAGTTGTGGTAGAAGACCTATGTGTGGGTCTAAGTAGGAAAGGATACGGTTTTGGGAATGAAAGTATCTGTGTTTTAGCCTAGGGTCACCACAAAACTTTTCCACAATAATGCACTGTACCACCATCAGCTGACTGTTGTGTCTTCTCTGCAAGCTCACACTCATAAGCCAACGGAAGGGCTTTCCACACATTCCTATTGTTTTCCACTGAAATATGATAGATGTAAACAAGAAGGCAGTATTCCTGGTTTGATATGTATTAATTTTTCTTGGTAGATTAGCCAGCAGATGGCTAGCTGACTATCCTGACAGGTATGTCAAATTTGATATGAATTGTAGCCTGACACACCCAGAAAATACCAGGGAGTAAACAAAATACTCAAAGGAGAACATGAAGTACCAAATAAGCAGAAAAAACAATACAAATTCTGCTTCTTTGGGCTTTAATATACAGGTCTCAAGCCTTGTCTACCAGAGGAGGACGCTTGCCCACCTTGTACTTTATATTCCATTTACCTGACATCTCTTTCTCTCTCCTGTAACATCTGCTTGCCATCCTCCCATCAGATAGGTGTTCACGCCAAATCACCTCCCAACTCTGCACTTGATTTGTTTTTGGCTGAAAGGCAGTTTAAAATTCAATCTCGGGGTCACATCTGGCCAGGCTTTGGAGGTTAGGTACAGACTAACATTTGTTCCCCAGAAGCACACCAAGTTGGAAGTCACTGTAAGAGCTACTGATGTCCCTGTGTCTCTGAGCCTTTGATTGCCATTAAAGAGCCAGGTATCTTAGCATTCTTTGCTATAGGGGAAGCACAGTTCCAAAAATGTCCTTACAGGTCAGTGCACTTTAGAGCAGTCTGTAGGTGTTGCCACTGCGGACATTTCCTCCTAGGCTTTGTTATCTTCAGCCACATGGCCAGGCATTCTTGCCAACTCCTGGATCAACTGCTCCTGTCTTAGCTAATAATCTCAGGAAATCTTCCTGTTATGATCCAAACTGTTAACTATTGTAGCAATGTTGAATAAATTGAAGTATGCGATTACTTGAGAATGACTGCTTTTTTCCCAGAGAACATAAAGTTTAAGAAAAAGAGGCTGGCATTTGAGCTTTATTTAAAACAAATGTAATAATAAATCTATTTGGGACTTTCAAATCACTAAATGTTTGTAATTGGCTCCAGCAGACCCCCGTGACCCTGTAGTTAGGATATAACGGGTTGGATAATGGATGGATGGATAAATGTTTATAAGAAAACTGAAAAGGTTGAAAATACAATTAGGACCTAAATACAGTAGTTTTTGCATACAGCTAACATGATAATGGAGAATGTCATGTTCCTTAACATTTAACAAAACCTGCCATTTGATGTTGAAGTTATGTTTCTGAACTGGAGTATAAGCACAGGTTTAAAAAAAAGCCTAAAGCAGTAAATGTGATTGTATTGTAGATTGCTCCAACTGCTTTTTTGTTCAGAATCTGTTTTGAAGAAGGCATTCAAGCTGAAACTCTCAGTGACATTTTAAAATGCACTTTGGGTCCTAAAAGGTAGAAGGTGAAAGTGTCAAAGAAACCTATTCTTATTTGTGTTAAAAAGAAGAAAACAAAATGGCAATTTCGTAAGCTGGTAAAGGCCATCACATTTGTCATAATTAACAAACCCACACAAAGCAACACATACGGCACTTCATTCGTTCACAGTCTCATTGCAGTTAGAAAATATGCTGTAAATGTTAGATTTCATATTGTATACCCACAGGCCTGGATAATAAACACATTCACACACATAGAGAACGTGAGTTTCTAAACAGTCAATCTATCATTGCAAAATAAAGGGTATTAAAACATAACCAACGTGGCAAGTGAGTGTAGTCCACTCAGTCCATCAGGCTTGTTGAGTCAGCTAAGAGCTAAGTTGTCTCAACATCTCATTAATAAAAAGAAGTCAAGCTTTTCTATACAGCTACATGATCAGTAGTTTGCTCCACTTTCCCACTGCTCTTTTGTGAAGAGGTGCTTCCTGGATTCTGTCTTAAAAGCATACCTTCATTATTTTCACATTCCCTAATTTGACCTGTGTCGTTCAGAATGTTAATCACTGTTTAATCAAAAGAAGTCTGGTGGATCAATTTTGCCAAAGCTTTCGATAAAATAAATACATTTCCTTTGTTCCTATAGCGTATTTTACCATGACCAACCATAACTTTGTGAAAAAATAAGATTACAGTATTACAGTAAATTAACAAAACTTGGACAGGAAAATATTATAATACATAATGAACTGGTGATCTTAGCTTTTAATCTCTTCTTTTGTTCAATGATTTCAGAATATTATTAAGTACAGTCTGTTTCTGTTTATTGGCTTAATGAAATGCTACGGGACTGTACTCACCTTGAAAGGTAATACGTTAAATAAAAAATGCATGTTTCTTGTGTGTATTTGGGTCACAAAGGGACATACAAGCAGTTAAGACCCACAAAATGCTCGTTGTTTTCTGATAAGTGAACGTTAATTGAGTGAATGATATGTCGATCATTGAACCTCTTTCATTTTCTTCATTTTTGTCTTAACACTCCAAACCTCATACAGTTTGTGAAGCCTGCCATCCTTTCTTCTTTCTTCTTCTTCTTCTTCCACTCTCATGTTATATTACATTGTTAGGTGCAATGCTACTATCCTCCACATAGAGCACCTAAAAGTTTTTTTGTTTTTCCTTTTTTTTCAGATAGCTTATAAAAACCTATTTTGTAATGTAACCAATAAATATTCCGGGTTATTGGTGCAGGGTTTTCTGTAGTAACCCCTTATATAAGGTTGTTTCCTGGTGACCTTCTTGGGGCATCATCGGTGAAGAGGTGGAACTGGATACTGAAGAAGAGGGTGAACCAAAGTAAAACCTGTGGCTCCAGGGAAATTAGATATAGCTAGTATCTATATGATGTAACAGCGATGGAGTAACTAGACACTGAAATTTCAGGGTATCAGGTAAGAGGACAAACTAAAGGAGTTCAATATTTTCATCTTTAATAAAGTGAGGTTCACATGACTGATGTGTTTAAAATTATGAAGGGACTTAGTAGAGTAGACTGTAGGACTTTAAAATGAGTTCTTCAACAAGAACATGGGGTAACAGGCAGAGGTGGGTAGTAACGAGTTACATTTACTCCGTTACATTTACTTGAGTAACTACAAAACAATTGTACTTCTAAGAGTAGTTTTACTGCACCATACTTTTTACTTTTACTTGAGTACATTTGTGAAGAAGAAACGCTACTCTTACTCCGCTACATTGGGCAACACTCGAATCGTTACTTTTTTTCCATTATATACGCTATATTTTTGCCAGAGAGAAGCAACCAGTGGATCTGCTGCATGACTGTTCCACCAATCAGATGTAACAACAATAATCACAAGACTCCGTTTCACCAATCAGATGTAGCAACAATAATCACATGGCTCTGTTTCACAAATCAGACGTAGCCATGCAGTCACATGACCACACACAAACTGTGGCAGCATAGCGACACAAACTCCTCACAGACAGCGGACAGGGAAAGAAAGAATACATGAAAAATGAGAGCCAACTCCTGCTGAAGCTTAACCAGCAGTTCACTGAGTGAAGAACAAGCACATTTTAACCAAACATGCACAGACACAGACAGTCAAGGTAAAGTGAGACTTCTTGTACGTTCACAAGCTGCCTTGTTCTAATGTTATTTTCTATCAGCTGTGCTATTTGGAGGGCAAGTGAATATGCAGAATTATACTGTCAGTGTACAGTCAGTATATCTTGTCACTGTAAGTAGTTTGAACTGTTCAAACATACATGTTACCTACTGTAGGTATTGGCTTCAAAAGCTTTGTTGTGAAAAACTGAGATTGGGAACTTTGTATTATTTGTGCATCTTTATTTTGTAAAGATGTTATTTATTTTTACTCATTTTTTAATTTTATTATGTGGAAATAGCAGAATTTGCACATTATTTTATATTTTTGTCAGTCTTATTACAACATTTCTAAAAAATAAATCACTTATTATGATCAGTTACTCAGTACTTGTGTAGTCTTTTCACCAAATACTTTTTACTCTTACTTGAGTCATTTTTTGGATGACTACTTTTTACTTCTACTTGAGTAATATTTATTATTTTGAAGTAACGCTACTCTAACTTGAGTACACTTTTTGGCTACTCTACCCACCTCTGGTCACAGGTGGGAGCTACTAAAGGGTGATGTTAAGAAATTATGTCTACAGAGTGAACTGCGTTTACAAGGTACACATTATTGCAGGTGGGGGCCTATAAATCTTAACTTATAGATACTTTGGGAACATTAAATCAATAAAAATTGAATGTTAGGCTGAGTGTTCTGTTCTCAATCTTATCGTGTTCTAAAACATTTGTCTTTTCTGTGACAATCCCAGGCAAGATAGACAGATTATAACAATATGTTTACATGATCAGTAGTAGTAGTAGTATGAGGGGGGGACCCAAACACTTCTGGAATCAGTCAGTAGCACAGGAGTAGGCAATGGTTCTTGACTATGCCACTAGATGATGTATCTACAAGTCTAGTTAATCAGTCCACTGAGTGGCATCACGCTCAGTTGAATAAGTGCGTATTTCTGCCATTTATTCTACAATCAACTTTTTTCTCCAAGCCACCACGGAAGATTTTCAAGAGACAGTAATGTTGTGTTTTTCTATATTGACAAACTTGTTCATAAACAGTTTATTCCCAGTGAATAGAACGTTAATCATTGACATTATGTTGAAGTGTTGAGGCATCTTTAGGAAAGCGTCAGGAAAAAAATGTCCGAAGCAGTGCCACATGCAAAACTGCTTTTTGACACTGCGCCTGCACACAATGTCTTCAAAGAGTTTTTGACCAAAAACAATGTGGTTGTTACTTTTCACCCATCAGCTTCACCAGATCTTGCTCCATGTTACTTCTTTTTTGTTCCTGAAATTACAATTGAGACTGAAGGGAAGAAGATTTGTTCCTATGTGTAAATTACAGGAAAAAACGCTGTTAGGCTCAAGACATGGTAACAAACGACGGATGCAGGAAATGTTTCCAGGATCGGAGAAGTGCTGGGACAAGTGTATTGCAGCTCAAGGAAGGTGACAGAAGGGGAGTTACTGAATGTTTTAAAAGTTCCATGTTTGCTTTAGTGTAATTCATTTTCAGTCTACAGCAGGTGTCCCAAACTCCGGTCCTGGAGGGCTGCAGTGGCTACAGGCTTTCATTCTAGCCCTTTTATTAATTAGTGCCTTGTTTTTGCTGCTAATTAAGATTTTTTAAGATTTGTTCCTCTGAATTTCCTCATCATTCACATGAATTGCTTCATTTCTTTCCATAAATGCAAACCCAAACAGAAATGAAATGTGAAGTGAGTGAGCCAACAGAAGACCAACTCAGTCAGGGCCTCAAACTCCAACCAATTTCACTCCAACCAGTTGCTTAATTAGGCACTGATTCTTATAGTTAATTGAACCTATTTTTTAATTCCATGACTTGTTGCTGCTCTCATTGTGCAATAGCAGACATTTTCTGGGGACAGGAGCAGATCAGCATTCCTGAGACCTACATATTTCTTTATTTTCAGTTATTGTATAATGGAGGCAGTTTGCTGGTCATGATTGGCTTATTTTGTATCTCATTATTTTGTGGCTGCTATTTAAGGAAAAGGAAACAATTAAGGGGTCTGAGTCTTCAAGAGCAAGTCAACTACAATTAATTCAAAAGAAGTTAATTAGCAGCAAAACAGGTAACTAATTAAGAAAAGGGTTAGAATGAAATCCTGCAGCCACTGTGGCCCTCCAGGACTGGAGTTGGGCACCCCTGGTCTACTGGCTAAGTTTTCAATGAATTGACCTTTTGGTACATAAAATTGTTCAAAATAGGTTTAATTAAAATTTGTTTCATACTTCCTATTGTTTTTATTAATAACTCTATACCATTTTGGTATGTATTTTCTCCACAGTCACTGCCATTTTGTGCTAGATTTTCATGGCTACTACATGATCACTGGCATTATAATGTGTGATGTCCACCATGGAATTGATATTTAAGAGTGTGGTGTGGGTTTATGGAAGTCATTCATACCTTTGGGATTTTCTCTAAAAATACAAATTTGAGGATGGGTTCTAAACTCCTTTCTTTATTTTTTGACTAAAATGTAATGTTTTTTTGAGTTTTAATGATCAATCTTCTAATTCTCCTTGTATGCTGACCTCTTGCCTTGAGTCATAACAAAATCATTTGCTGTCCCTGTTGTTAAAGTCTTTCCTGACCTGCGGTATCCATCCCTGCCCCTCTGTTTTTATTCTCATAATGTAAAAAACATAATAACTCTACACATTTTCATCTTTAATAGCTGCTAAATCCTCTAATTACATGATTGCCTTATACTTGTATATTTGTCCCACTATAGGCATGTCTACTTTTTTAACTTTCATACAGTGTATATTTTGCCCATAACAATTAAAAATCTTCCTAGGGAAAATCTTTTCATTCTTAGGTAAATCGTTCATGCAAATGGACAATATTAAATAAGGTATCACTTTACATTAGAAAAGTTATTTCTGTCTCACTTTGGCTCACTTCTCGCAATATTCACCATCGTCTCTTAGCTTTTACTGCCATCTGTGCTGGCTGATAGTTCGAGATTCATGCTGCAAACTGGTCACCTGATGTTGTTTTAAGGGGGTTCTTGAAGAGAGTGTACAATCTACACCTGCACATAGCTTAGCCTTGAAGCCCCTGTTGAGGTACTTAACTTAGTATCCTGTGCTTTTTTAATTTGTCATGTTTCCTGCAACTGTGATTTAGCCCTTATGCTGACATATTGCATTCCTGTCCTCTTTCCTGGCTTTAGACTTGAGAAGACAATCTAACAATTTATTTCACTTGTCCAATTTATTGATCTTTGCCCATTCCAGAGGATGTTTCAGGTTTGCTCCTTCATATTCATTATTCTCTCATCAGTACATGAATTTCAATTTATCTTTTACAGTGGGTTAATTTGGGCAGAACATAAGCCCATTGGTAAACTGCCTTCAGTATTAATGGCAGCTTTATAATGCTTTGTAGGGAACTGTTTTGTCATGCCTTGCACGCACCATGAGCCATCAGAATTTTCAGATTTGCACCATGGTAACTGCTGGTGCCCAGATGAAAAACCACAATGTCTGCATTGCAGTGGGTGTCAGAAGCAGTTTCTTATCAACTTGAGGCATAGGATACTGTTTCTAAACACTGCAAGAAGAGTGATTCTTGGTGACTTCAGCTGAGCTGTCTACTCTGTCCCCACCTTACTGTACGACTCCTCCACCAAAGGAACACTGTTTAAGTACTTGAGAAATTATTGAGTTTTTTTCAGTAATTTAGCTTTTTAGTTTTCAGTTTTTTCAGTAATCTTATTTTAGTTCACATTTTTAATTGTAGTATGCAATATATGTGATAGGGTTAGAAGCTCAAAAATATCAGAGAGAACCCAATTGAGATGGTCTGGCATGCATTGAGTATGGCATATACCAGACATGGCTTATTGAATTAAAGAACATTCAGGACATGCCACATGTAGGATATATTATACATCTGGTTGGGAAGCACCTGGGAATGCCCTGGAGACAGAATAAACAAATGTTGAATGATTGAGATGCCCTCTCTTAGAGGCCACATATGGTATCTTCAAGAGTATCTGCACTAAACAAATTGTACTCTATCTAATTGTCTAAGGTAACAGATGTAAAAGTAAGGGGGATGTGTGGAGCTATAGTACCTGACAGTGTTGTGAGAGTATGGGATTTGAGGCATTCTGTTACATTCTACATAATAAAGAATCCAAAGGGGAGAAAAGGGTCACCCAAGGACCCTACCACAACAAAACTTAGAACATAACATCACACTCTTACAGCGTCATGATATAATTCAGGGTTTGGGAGGAGGAGGCATAGACCATCTCAGCAGCACTGGCCACAAAACCGGTAAACAGCTCTAAAGAGGGCGCCAATCCATCACAGGACCTGCGGAAACAGCGCCAGTCTGCAATTGCCGGTTATTTTAACTCAGACCTTTGGGGATGTGGGAGGAAGACCTGTACAAGGAACAACAGACAACACTGAGAATGATCTTTACACTGTAAAAAGAGGCCCTTTTCAAATGGGAATAACCTAAGGTAAACTACAAAACAGGATGGAGGTCAGGAACAAGATACAGTGAACTTTTACTTGCTTCAGAGAAAAGGAGACAAAAGAAACATTCAAGGCAACTACCTTATTTATTTAGCTAATTTTGGCCAGATGCCAAATTTAATATTTAAGTGCATTCTTTTTGGAATTCATCTGGCTGTACAGCTTTTGAACCGTTTCTATAAATCAAAAAACCTGGACAAACGTAGTAGCAGTAGTTTGACCTGAGATGATGTTTTGTCGCTTCCTTAACAACCATTTTTTTCCAGAAATTAAATAGGCATAAAATTCAGTATTTTGTTTCCACTGTTGAGGCCTTTCTGTTGCCTATTTTGAAGTTTGTGTGTGAGGTGGAAGGATTATGTAATTAGTGAAGGCTGCAAAATAAAAATACTTCACTTTTCATGGAGTGTGTGACCCCCTGCCTAATATAGGCATGGAATAGAATTCAGGTCCCTGTAACTATGAGGTTACAATTTAAACCCACGTGCCATGATGCTGCCTTGAAGTGATCAATCAGTCTTTATTTTATATAGCTCCACTCACAGCGTTCACTAATGCATGGGGCTTTACTTTAAAACACAGAATGTAATTTGTAAGATCTTGAATATAATAAAGTGGGTAGCACAATATAAAACAAAAAGACAGTACTGACAAAAAGAGACTGGGAAGGGCAAGAAAAAAGCATAATGTACTGGAAAAAGCAGAACTGACTTTGTTTCAAAGAGTTAAATCCATAGTTATACAACAGTTCTATAAGGAAACAGCATTCTTGGGATTAACATATTACAGTAGAACACATTCATGCACCCACTCGAATATGGCTTAGAGGACATTATTTTGGCTGGCAGTAATGACTAGCGGCCAGCCTTTCTGATCTTGAAAATAAAGGCTTCTTAACTGCCAAAAGTTTTTTAGAGATGCAAGTCCTGAGCTTTTCTATTCTCAATTTGGTCACAGCGCTCAGTGTGATTGACCACAGATGTCTTCTTTTTGATGCAGTGACAGGTCTTATCTAGCTTGATATCAAGATTCAGGAATAAAATCTCTGACAACATACAACCATGAAGCATTACTGTCCCATGGGCCAAGATTTAGCACTGCTGCCAGGCTCCCTGATGTGAGCTTTCTGATTAGGCCTTGAGGCCCAAATCTCAGGGGTGTGGGGGCTGGAGATGGACATTTAGCTAAGAGACCTTAACCTAGTGACCTTGCCAGAAGGGAAACGAATGTTTAGGAGCTGATTAGAGCACTTGGGCCTCTATGTCCCTATTAGAAGCAGGGACTGGAGTAATATGACTACCGCAATTAGGCTGGAAATGTGGCCAGAGTGACCATTGGTGGGATTACACTGCAGAAAAATTAGGAGCTATTGCATTTCAATTTTGCTGATAAACAAGTTAGGCAGGATTGCATTTTTTGTACTATTTAATGACAAAGCAAATCTGTAAGTCTATAAAGTTAAATATAGTATTTATTGTACCTTTAAATATATCCTAGTTGACCATATATAAAGGTAAAGTATTTGACATTTTGCAATACACATAATCAGACTATAGTGTTTACAACCTAGGTTTGATGTTTTTAAAGGTTATCACATAAAAAAGAAATGTGTATGTTGCCTCTTTAAACTGTATGTAGAAAATAAAACATGAAGGAAAGCAATCACTTTTTGATAGATAGGAAAGGCACTATTATGGATAGATTTGTCTACTTAAGATATGAATATCCTAAGAAATAACATTCTCCATAGCAGCCTTATTGCATATTCTATAGTACCAGAGTAAAATTTCAGTGTTCAGCTATAATTGAGCTGTAATGGGGCAATGAGGTACTTTGTGTTTATCTTGAAATTCCATAATTAAAAGATATAATAAGGAAAATTCTGAGCTACATGTTTTATTGCTAAGATAACTGACTTTGCTGCCATCCACTATGGGAAACCTCGCCACACTGCTGGAGACAACACAGCTAATCTGATCAATTGGAATCATATCTATTCATGATAGATAGATAGATAGATAGATAGATAGATAGATAGATAGATAGATAGATAGATAGATAGATAGATAGATAGATAGATAGATAGATAGATAGATAGCAAATGCACTTTACAGGTTAGATACGCAGATACTACTTTAATAATCCCCAAAGGAAAATTTTGTCATTTTTCCACTTACAATACTAACATAGCATAAACTATTATTGGGATGTAACATGTGCATGTTAAAGTCAATCAGCCTTTTTTGCAATTCACTCTTTATATCAGATAAGGCTACAATGCCCATCATTATTCCTCCACCTCATATTCTGTGACTGCAAATATGTACACTGCAATCTGCCCCAGTATTAATTTGGGGATAGGTGTTCCTGTCCAAGATTAAATATTTAGCAGTTGGTTGATGTGCCCAAAACAGTGGTCACAATTCAGGATGTGTCACTCCTTTTTTAACATGAGTGTCAAGGGGCTTTGCATTGATGATTTATATAGCCAATTCTAAATCTTTAGGCTATGATTCTGATATCCTCTTACTACTTTAGCTCATCTTGCATTACATCCATCTGGGGCAGGTAATGGCATTTAGTATGGCTGACTAGAGAAGCAAATGGAAAAACAGCCATTATTATTTAAACAATCTGGGATGGTCTGGAATTAAATGGGCAATGAACTTTTCCTCTTATTCGATTGCACTTGACTCTTTCCAAACTTCCCAATGATTTATTTGAAGCTTACTACAGAATATCTGTTATTGCTATGTCACACAACTGTATGTTAAGATTTTATTAGTTGGCGCTAAGTGACTAACAAATGCAATGTTAGGGGCTTAAGTCTTATTAATACTAATCAAATCTTTTTAACATAGCATTTGTTCAAAACAGTGATTATTCGATATATCTAAATAGTACCTATTCTAAAGTATTATCCAGAAGTTTACATCTAATTTTCATCGTTTTGCCTTCACCACAACATACAAAAAGTAAAAAAATTTCATCAACGTTCATTTTCTTTGGCTAGCTGCACCTTTTGTAGACAAAACTGCTTCATCAGTACAAAAATGTACCTTTCACCCATCTAGTTACCAAACCTACTTATTTCAGTTAATGGTCACAGGAGGGCAGGCCCAATGTGGGCAGCAGAGTTTGCAAAGCTGGAACCAGCTATGGATGTGGTGGCAGTCCTTTGGCTCACTCATTGAATCATAAATTAAATTTCTGAACCTGCTATTACAATGCAGAGAAGTCGGAGCTTATTCCAGTGGTATCAGAATTAAGGCAGGGAGCAATGATGGAGAGGTGTCTGTCACCTCTGGCTACAATCACTTGAACGCCCACACTCATCTACAGTGCATATTTATTTATAATCATCCATTTATTTATCTCCTGAACTGGCTTATCTAGCTCAGAGTCACAGGGGGTCAGAGCATATCCTAATAGCACTGTGCGCAAGGCAGGAACCAACTTTGGATGGGGCGCCACTCCCTTCCTTTACGTCCATAGTTACTGATATTCATTATTACAAAAGCTGGTTGTGGAGAGCCGTCATGTGTTTCACTAGTAAGGCAGAGAACAAGGCCAAAAAGGTGCAAGTCAATCACTTTGCACACTCACACACACCTATATTAAAATTAATTTGGATCACCCATTAAACATGCAAGTCTTTAGAATATGAGAAGATGTCAATGGACCCATGGAAAACCAAACAGGATGCTGGGTGAACGGACAAAATCCAAAAGAACAGTGATCAGGCCAGGATTTGTACTTAGGTCCCAATGCCACAAGGTAGCAATGGAGTGGTAATGCTATCAAAATTGCCCAGTAATAAAGAATATTCTATTTTATTACTCAGATACTCAGATATTAGTTTAATTGTCATCCTGCATTTTGAATAACAATTGTTCTTTAAAGAGTTACGGTATGTAGAAATATGAATATTTAAGAATAAAAAGGCCTGTCTTATGTACAAATATATTTGAGTTATGTTTTAAAACAACAGTATCCTCTATTATAATTACAAGATAAAGCTGTACATTTGTCTTTAGCCAGGCTCTTAAAATAATCCTTCTGTTGTTGAAAAATACCAGCAATGTCACACTGGACATTCTTTATCCTTGTGTTCTTTAACCAGAGGCAGCTGGTATTAAAACAAAGATGGAGAACTACACCCCATAAAGTGCTGCACGGGGGGATGGTGGGGGTGTGTTTGTGTAAATGTCAGCAGTGACCGCCTGCCTCGTGCTGCTGTCCCAGGGGGCTGGCTGACATTCTGACCTGCACTATTGTATGTCTTGCTTCACTTGAGTGCAGAGGTGACCTCTGTTAACTCTCATCGCCACCCCATATCCCCAACTGTCAGGAAGGGTCATTATTTTGCCTGCCATTCATGCTAGTAACCCATTAAAAGCAATTTTCTATAGTAATGGAAATAAAAAAACACAAAGCAAAGCAAGGCATTTATGGTTTTGCAAAGAAAAGATTCAACATGGATCTTACATAATGACTTAATTTTCTGAGTGAATGCACCTTTCTCATCCCCTTACTTGTTTGCAGGACAACTAAAACCTACTGCAACATAGCCGTCAGTCCCCGGCCAGTGTTTGATCTAAGGTGGGATGGCAAACTCAGATCCTGGAGAACTGCAATGGCTGCAGGTTAAGGAAAGGCAGATGCATCTTTTTATTGTTTGGCTGCAGGTTAAAAAATAATTAATGGTTCTGAATCTTAATAAGAAAGCCCATTAAAATGAAGGTAAAAGAAATATTAACTGGAATAAAAACACGAAAACACTCATGATCTAAGCTTAAAAATCCTGCTCTAAGTACTTGTGTACAGCGTAAGCTATCTTTGGAGGTAAAACAATTGCTCAGCCAGTTAAGCTAAACAACTTACTTAAAGCTGGGGGGAGTTAAAACTTGTGACTATTGGGCAGGTGACCCAAAGTTCTTACTCATAACACCTGTTAAAAAATACTGTACATGCCAAACTGAAATAGACTGAAAGCAAATGCTTGGTCAGTAGATATAAAGCAACATTACTTGATCCTGGGTGATGGCCATTCAGACATATGGGAGTGCTTTCATTTTTTTTTTTTAATTTTATTGATTTTATTAAAATTAAATAACATTCCATACAAATAAGTCAAGTTTTACAAAACTAGGTTTGAAACAAATCAACCCCCACCCATGAGAAAGAGAGCTAGGCCAACAGAGTAAAACTTTAAGGTAGTAAAAATAAGTAAATAGATAAATTAATAAATGAATAAAAATAAATAGAGTTAAAAAAAAGGTGAGAATCTGCTTCCTCATTTAAAATGCTTTGCGCAAATGGAACTCGAGTGAATTCTGCGCATTGCTACCTTCCACTCCTTTTCTGAGATGTTGAGTGAGAGATCCTTTTCCCACTGTACTCTTGGATCTTTGAAAGGGAGGGACTGTAAAATGGTTTTATATATTATGGAGATGCTATCTGAGTCCTTGAGACTGATCAATATTTTTTCCAGCATAGAGGTAGGTGGGAGGTGAGGAAAATTGGGCAGGTTTTGTTTAACAAAATTTCTAATTTGAAGGTAGTGAAAGAAATATGTTGCTGAAAAGTTAAATTTGGAGTGTAATTGTTAGTTGGATACAAAGATGTTGCCTATGTACAGATCTCTAAGTGATTTAATTCCAAATGTTTTCCAGACATTAAAAACTGCTTACATTTGCGAGGGTGGAAAAAGATGGTTCTCGTGCAGAGGTGCCACAGATAAAAGCTTCTCTGTCTTAAAATGATTTCTACATTGGTTCCATATTCTGAGTGAATGAAGCACAGTTGGGTTGTTAGTATATTGGCGATAACTTGTACTTATTGGGGTGCATAGCAAGGCATAGAAAGAAGTACTGCAGGATTTTATTTCTATTGTGGAACGAGCCTGTGTATGTTCAGCTATTTGTGTCCATGTCCAGGTTTTTATAGCTTGTATGTTTGCTGCCCAATAATAAAATTGAAAGTTAGGTAGAGCCATGCTACCTTTCACCTTAGGTCTTTGTAGGGTCACCCTTTGGGTATGTGAATGTTTTGAATTTCAAATAAATGAGGTTATGATGAATCTAATTTCTTAAAAAATGATTTATTGATGTATATTGGAATGTTTTGAAATTAAAAAAGAATCTTAGGAAGGATATTCATCTTAAAAACGTTAATTCTTCCAGCTAGAGTGAGATGAAGGGTTGACCACCTATGCAAGTCTTGCTTAATTTTTTCCATACAGATGGCAAAATTTGGTTGATAAAGAGCTTTATGTTTACTTGTGTTGTTTACCCCTAGGTATTTAAACTGATATGCGATGATAACAAGGAAGGTGTCCAATCTAATATTGTGTGCTTGAGAATTCACTGGAAGTTCTTTCAAATGTTCCCCTATTGAAATTTACTGTCCACAGTGACTGACAGCTTTGAGCTCACCATGAATGTTGCAATAACAAGCGTATGAGTCAAATCATACTCATGAAGCATATCCTATAGCAATCAAACTAAATACATATTTTTTTCAAACCAGAGCAGTGGCCAAGGCTCCTGCCAGTCAGGTGGAAGCCTGGTTTTACACCCACCCATACGCTGAAGATAACATCGACCACAACATGCAAGTCTGGATTATCCCTTGCAATAGACATAGTATAGCCATATATCCATAATCCATATGTTTAAAAACCTAGCACTTAACCAACTGAGCTAAACATTATTTTTAATTTTAAGTGGTGGTTGGGTTTCTGCTTCTAGTTTCTGGACATGATTAAAGGAATGCTCAAACTAATAATTACATTTTGTTTAAATGTTATTCAACCCCTGTAATTTATATTGATGGCTGAGAAAATTTTTTATTTTCATATGCAGAACGACAGAAAATAGTTTATCATATAAAACAACCTAATGGTTACCAATATAAGACAATGACAAACAATGTGAAAAATATCAATAGGAAAAAGAAAAAAAAGGCTCATGTCACATAATACGTATGTCTGTTATCCAGTTTATTGCTCAAAACATACACAAATTAAGCATTTTTTTCTAAAATAAATATTTACTTTATGAAAAAGCAGCATGCTTTGTAAACACAAACAAGACATTACCACGATTCTGTGCATTAGGACTCTTGACCAATGTATGAGGGGGAGAGGCGGGTCTTCAATTCAGATAATCATTTGCATGTGGTGCACATTCCTTCCTCGTTCACAAGAGCATTTTCCTAGATGTGTTTTATTGAAAAATATTTTAGTAAAAATACAACTTTGTGACATTGTGATCATAGAATTAGGTTAATTCAACTGTGGATTATGTGACACGAGCACAAGACTTTTTTTCATATACATTTTGAAATTATTTGCTGTTGTCCCTGCATTGGTCACCTACTGTGACTGTTCAATCATAAACACTTCCTTTCTTCACGAAAACATGAGGTTAAAATTTTCTTGAAAACAGGTTATATTTTTTTCTCACCTGTCACTATAAAGCACATAGGGCAAACAAAATATAATTTTTATGGGGAGTATTTCTTTAATACTATACTTGCATTTTCATTTTTCATTTCTGGGCATTGGTTATTTACAATTATTATTTATTTCCTATTGGTATTGTGTGCTAATGACATCACTGCTCTCCTTGTTCACAACACAGCCTTCACTAATTATCAGTATATTCATCATAACAAGTTTGCTTGTTTTTATATATTTTTGTCACATTCTTGATGACATCATCTGTGCTTCCATAGATCTGTATTCGAGAAAACCTTCCCTTTAGCAGTGACCTTGCTGTGATAACTGGTGACACTGTGGATGCTGCGCTTTCATCAAGACTTTGAATGTAACTAAAGCAACATCTTGTTTTTTGCTCAATAAATTAATAATAAATTCTAAGGCTTTTAAGTTTTTATTTGGCTTCCTTAAGATGCCCCTTTCAGAATGTCTGCCCAATTGATCAATCCATGTCTGTTATACAGTAAGTGATTCTGCTCTTCCTTTCCAACTGCTGCAACTCAGTATCAAAATGAAAAGAAACTATTGACACCTTTTTTTTTTAATGCCAAACTTGCACATTTGCAAAACAAATGATACAATGTCGTTTCAGTGTATGTGTGCATGTAGGCATGTGACGTGTAATACTGTATATCAGGGGCTTAAGTCTTAATTAAGTCTTCTTTGTGAAATAAAATTCTCTCTTGAACATATAAAGTGCAATATAAATAAAATTTATTATTATTATTATTATTATTATTATCTATAATTCAACAAACAGTGAATTTCGGGGTTGGATCTTTGGATCATTCTAGTACATTGGATTTTCTGTCTTATTCTCTAAACAAAGGTATAAGGGTTTGGATATTTAGTGTACTGAACAATGACTGTGTATCTGCTTACCCTCCTTAAAGATCTATGCCACTCTCCACTTCATTTACTGTATTAGATTGATTTATTTTATTGACAGCTCTATATAGTTAGGACATGAGGAATGAGGGTGTTAAAAAGCCCTGTAAATATACACCAGATACTGGATCCATGAAGCAGCACTACTAGCCACTGTGGTACCATGCCACCCAAGTGAGTCATTACATACTCAAAATGATGAGAATGTAAATGAGTCTGGTAACTGACCTACTGAAGAACATAAAGATTGTGGGCAAACAAGCCAGGTAGGCAAACTACAAGCAAAGAACTACAAAGGTTGATGGATCTTAAATGCTTCAGGCAAGATGTGTAGCCTGAAGAGCGATGAAACCGTATAGGGGAGTAGCAAAAGAAAGGAGGAGAATGAGGCAAATATAACAATAGATGGAGTGGGGATCATACTAGTATGGCATTATTGTTACTAGGATATGCTTATATTGAAAAATATGAAAGTAAAAAGCGAAGATAAAGATCAGAATGCCTTGCGTCATGTAGTCACCCCATGTCATTTTGCACCTTCTATTCATCTTGCGCATCTGTATTTTTGAACTGGTTGCTGATCTTGTGGGAGGAGATTTAGAGTTGCTGTAGACGTTATCTAAAAAATTAGAAAACGCACATGACATAATATTCAGCTGTTTTCAAACTTGGAGCATTTTTAATTTTTGTTTATTTCATCAAAGAGACAAATATCACATTTTTGGTAAAAAAAACGCTTTTGTAGCAATAAGTCATTTTAAAAACTAAAAGTGATAATAGGATATAATCATGATGTTAATCATATGTATTAAAAGAGTACATGAAATTCATGCTTTTTTAACAGCATTTCACAGTTTCATGTAGTTAATAACAGAGCTCATATAGATTTGTGGTGGAAATAGATCTGTGTGAGTTAGGCAGTTAGAGAATGCAGAGCCATGGTGAATGACACAGAAGTTCAGTATATCAAATGATTATAAATAGGAACAAGAAGAAGTCTCAGTAGATATACTCAACAATCAGACAAATAAAAGTGAGCAAATAAGTAAAATGTGAAAGATGAAATGTGTCTAAAAAAAGAAAAACAAGAAATGAGAAACATTAGATAAACTGGGAGAAGATCAAGAATGTAAGGAGTTTAATTAAATAAAAAAAAGGCTAAAAACAGCTCATGGGGATAATACAAGAATTAAAGTGGCTAAGGATTTGGTCAAAGGGTGAGGCAAAACATATGCAGTAGGACATCAATCTATAAATTCATCCAGCCACATATTTATTTTACACGGCAATCCCAAGGACAATAAACTTTAATTTGTAAAGATCTATGAGTTAAGTTATAAGTGTCATGCTTCAGAACATGATCATTAAGACAATGAAAGGGAAAGAAACGGGTCAGCATCATTTGAAAACTGAACATGGACGAGCATAGATGAAATCAAAAGTCAAGACTATAAGAGTAATGTCTGTGGTAGACAAAGCCAGAAACCTTTTGAAGTAACAAAACAAGAAATGGCTCAAACAGAATTTACAAGGAGTGCAGTCTAGGAGTATCAGTAATTGAACAACCAAGACCAAAGGTGTAAATTATTTTAAAACAAATAAATAAAATGCTGAACATGATCCGAGGAGCTGTGGACAGACTGTTTCATAGGTCTCATGTTCAAACACTACATTCATCATTTTAATGGCAGCTTCTTTTTAATGAATACATTACAACTCTTGTTTCATTGTACAAAATATTTTCATGATTTTTTAAATATGGAACAAACTTCAGTTACTGTTTTTATAAAATATCCAGGGAACCTGAACATTTCATGTTATAAGGATATAGCTCTCAATATGAGTACTTATGGATAGCATTACAAGCAGTTGTATTCCTAAAGGTCTTGCTGACTACACAATTTCACAACAGAGAGCAAGTCAAGAGTGGGCAAGCAGTCAGCTATTCGTTCACCAACTTTTTTAGGGGGGACATGTGCATTCCTACTTTAATATGGTTTGGCATTGACTTGTTTGTATGCAATATCCTTATAAATATTTATACTAATACTATGTACCCACCCAGCCATTACCCATTCATTTTAAAGAGTAGCTGAAATGAAGAAAAGCTTTCACTTTATTGTTCCATATTAAAATCCACTATAAAAAGATAATGATATTTTGTGTATTTAAAATAATTAAAGTGAATTGTAATACCTATATAAAAAGGATAACATTTTGAAATCCAGATAAGTGTTTATTTCCAATCCTTATAAAATTCATTGTGTTGTGTAATTGCATTTCTTGTGATTACTAAATAACTTTGCACAGACTTTCGGGTATTATTTTTCTTCATTTACCAAAGCTACTTATCCAGTTCACAGCCTGAACTTATCCAAGCTGGATTAAATGCCCGTGAGCCAGTTTAAGGCTGAAAAATCAATCTAACTCCAGACACATAAAAGACTAGTATTTGAACCCAGGACTCAGGCAGCCCTACTCACTGTACTACTCTTTCACTCCTTACGTTAAACAGCATAACATAATATTGATGGGGCACACTGTTTAGTATTGCTGCCTTATGCTTCTTTTAACCCTGGTTCTATTCCAATTTGATTAGTACCTTTATGGAGTTTGAATGCTTTTAATTAATGACCCATTAATTGAGGTCTCTCAACTGGCTTAGGTGTGGGTGTCTGTACACCCATGTGATAGATTTATATTCTATCCAGTTAGGGCTCAGCCTTATTGCATAAAAACTTTGGCTTTCTATGACCTGCTAATTGAAAAAAATTAACCCTGAAAATGAGAGGATTGACTTTGTTAACTTCCCTCCATCTACTATTAGTCCCAATTAATTCCAGATGGGAGACGGAAGCTATCCTAGTTCTGGCAGCAAGCAATATATCCTATATAATATCCTAGATGGGATACTAGCCCAATATCAGGTCACTTTCAGATGCCACCATATAGAACCAAATTAAAGTTAGCGTTTAGGCTATTACACTCATCTCATAGATGTAGTAATAAAACTCAAAGATACAAAGGGCATAGAGCAGAGTGAAACTAAGCTGATTTGAACCCAGTTTACTGTTGTGGTTTTGGGACAGCAATATTAACCACCATGCCACCACAGATTTTCATTGATAATTTCAATTATTTCTAGAGTCACATGTGACACCCCATGTAGTGGGAATGTGGACACCAAACTACATTGTGGGCTCCATTGGACTAGTAAGAGAGATTTAAGACACAGAGCCACAGACAAAAATATCAGGTTTCAACAAAAATGTGAATTTCCACTGACATTCCACTTACACTACACCTCATCCCTGTAAGGCATGTGTTAAACTACATGGCGGCCTTGTGTGCGAGTGCACCCATGATGTGAAAACCAACCCTTTCTCGGGACTTACTATAGTAGGATGCTCTTTCGTAACTTTACTTGGGATCCCCTTCTCTGAAATAAGGCATGCAGTAAACTAACATTCCATGTTTCTTATTCTGCAGTGGCAGGTGGCTACGAAGACGTTCGTGTTTTGACCGGGCACACGTGAAGTCCAATAGTCCTTTCCTGAACCAATGTATGTTCCAGCCATTGGTGTCACACAGCATGGTCCTGCCAGCGCAAAATTAAAATGTTCGTGGAAGTGCACGCTTGCGTTTCAAATGTTTAGAAAGGTAAGTGCCTCTATTTTACACAAGTCTTAAAACTTTGAACTGGTACTGCCTGGCAGCAGATTTACCACATCACATTCTTTTCACTTAAGCAACGGAAAGTCAAGGTTATGTGATGGTGGGTCCACTGTAATACTAAAATTAGCTTGTTTCAAGAACTGGGCCTTTTAAGCAAATGATTGTTCTGGAGGTTTCTTAATTCCAAACCAAGTCTCCTTTCCATGGTTCAAATAATCCACCATTCTACACTACCCTTTATGTGGATGTGATAAAATTTTATACAGAGGAACTGTAAATCAATCAAGCCAGTTTATAAAACCTTCATTAGATAACATTTTCTGTGTGATGCCACGTTCTTCGGCATGTGATATGCTATACACTATGGTTCAACAATTTGCTAATGGCCAGAAATTCTTAGGTTTAATTTATGTTAAATAATTTGGTAATGCTTTTTCATCTGTGTCGATATGTAGTCATTAAGTCATTAGTAATCTGTAAAGCTTGCAATTGCATTTACCTGCAAACTTGTAACAGCACTCTCAGCCTGCACTCAGTAAAGAGTACTATACAAAAATAAACTGTGTTGAACTGAATTGAACTTCAGACTATTGGCGCTCGCTCCATCCTCTTCACTCTGTTCACAAAGATTTCTCCAGCATCAATGTTTTAAAGGAATACTGTGTCCAAAAATATTTTTATATGTTACTTAACCAATGTCCTTTGTAGTGATGGCTGAGAAACGTTTTTAATCTAATGTTTTCATGCATAATGAAGATCAAAAATTGTATTATATAATATAAATTAAGGTTCAATCAATCAAATTTATTTGTAAAGCACAGAATTTCTACCAAAGTGCTGTACAAAGAAACATGTAAGGCTACTATAAAACAACCACTTTAATAAAAGACTTAGTAAAAACTATTGAATGCCTATCCCCCACCTCCTGCTGACCTCACCCACCATAAAAGGTGGAGGAGAAAAGTGGGTTTTTAACCAAACTGAAAAAGCATAAACTTTAGTGGTGATCTAGAAACTGCAAGGAGTAATTGAGCAGGTGACCTCAAAACTCTTGGTCCCAAGATTAAGATTAAGGAGATTGCAGATGTATTTAGGGGTAATGCCATACAAAGCCCTATAAACAAACAATAAAACTTTGAAGTCAATCCGAAATCTCACTGGCAACCAATGGAGGGAGGCCAATGAAATGAAATGAAATGTGCTCTCTTTTACTGGGGCTAGTCAGAAAACTAGCTGCTGCATTCTGAACTAACTAAAGGCATAACTGGGCAGCAGCTTTGGGTAATCCCACATATAGGGAATTGCAATAATCAAGCCAAGACGTAATAAAAGCATGAATCACTGATGCCAAATCCTTCTATGAAAGGAAGGTTTTTAACTTTGAAATTTGCCTCTGTTGTTAAAAGCTGGATTTTACCACCAGAAAGATTTGTTTGACAAATCTCAAAGACAAATCAAGGATGACACCCAGATTCTTGACATCATTACGAATCTTTGCCATCAGTGACCCTAAATGAGTGCCAGCTTCATTAGCAGAAGAAGTAGGGCCAAAGATGATGACCTTCATTTTATTTTTATTTAGTTGGAGGAAATTCTGCAGCATCCAGAGTTTAATCTCATATTATTGATTGATTGATTGATTAATTAAGGTTGATGAATACTTTATACCAGCAAATGAAGTGAAAAACGTTCATAGAAAAAGAAAAATGATCTCATGTTACTTGTTTTGCATAATTCAGTTGTATGTTGAAAATGAGTAAAACATGCATTATGTTTTTTTTTTCTAAAATATTATTTACTACTATAGATAGTTCTGGAAAAATCACTGCATATTATAAAAAAAATTGAATTAACATTGGATTGATTTTTTGAATTGCAGACAGAACTCCTGACCAATGAATGAGGGGAATAGAGAGCTCATCAATTTGAAAAGTCAGTCCCGTGCAACTTTAAATTCCTACTAATAATGTGCAGATTATTCTGTAAATTTCTATTTAACAATATTTGAGAAAACATGCGTTTTGAGAATACAACTGGATAACTGGCGTGGATTATGAGAAACAAATAATGTTGTTTTGTGTTTTTTTCCATTTGATGTTCTTCTTTTGACATTGTACAGCATTAGTCACCTTTGGCTTGTATTATAACAAACATGTTTGTCTTGGTTATGCATGAAGCAGGAAATTAAACTTTTTTCTCAGCCATCACTACAAACTACATGAGGTAAATAACATAAAACAATGTCATCTTTGGGTGTAGTATTCCTTTAAGTTTACTGATTTTGTTATTTTTCCTTGCAATTGTGGAGTACTTGGGAAACCTACCTTAGTTTCATTTTTTGTGTTAGATGTTTTTGAGACATGATTGGTTTGTTGTGCAGATGTCTTGGACTTCCAGAGGTCTGGGCTCAGGTCCTGACTCAGATCTTTTTCTTTATGGATTTTTCTCAATGTTGGCATCCAGTTTTTCTTTCACATGCCTGCTAGACTAATTGGAGACTCTAATGTGTGCATGACAAAGCCTGGTGTCTCACACTACCCTGATACTGCAATTAGCGGGTTTAGAAATGTATGGAAGTATTTTTTCCATGCTGATTTTGAAGATAATTGAAGTTACATTTAAGAAAGAAATAAGCGATTGAGCCTGGGACACACTTCCGCTCTTCTTTGTTGCTACACCGAATTTTTGCCTCTCAACAAAGCTCGCTTCAAGCACTAGGATAAGGTCCCGAATGTAACATGCCCCCTTTGTGTCCCGTTTTCATAAACCGAACTCAGTGAACGCGTGTGTCAAAGCCGCGCTTGTCAGTTCAGCCGCGCGCTCACGTTGTGTTTCGGCGCGCCGCCGTGCACTGCACACGGCACTTCCTTCAAAGTTCACGCCGGCAGCTGGGTTAACATTAGCCTTAGTCCGGCGCTTGATCTGCTTGTCCAATTTTGTCCCCACTTAAGGCAAAAAAAAACTGTAGCTGAGCTTTAGGTTTATTTGGTTTATAAGCTAAATAGAGGCTGATTTCCATATTATTCCTACTCTCCCTTGCTCCATTACAACAATTATGCCTGCGTACCGCTTTCGTCTCGCTGGCAGTCCCGCGCACACCGCTAAATTAGTCGGCTCTGCAGCAAAAACTCCCGCGAGCGGCAAATTCTCCAGTTTGCCTTAGGCCCGCCAGGGGATTCGTGCGCTGAACAGGCTTCGCTAGCAGCGCTGCGCGTCTTCAGTTCCGCCGCACGCCCCCTCCATCTCGCAGCCGAGGCGCCCCTGTGGAGGCTGAGCGTTGAACTCCGCTGGAGGGGACCTCGTCCTGCGCACACACGTATAGAAACGAGGGTGGGGTGAGGGGATGGCAGCTGGAGCCCTGTGGGTTTTATATACTCGGCTCGCATTTCTATAGACTCCTGCACCGCGAAGGACTCACTCCTACACACCGGAGTTTAAAACCCCACTGGGGCTTTGGCTCGGCAGATCTGTGGGAGCTTCTGCAGATGAAGGCCGGAAAGACACGGAAAAGTGGGTGATTTGATCATACTTCTTAACTGATTTGTCTAGCTGGTAGGCAAGAAGGCAATATGCTATCATGTACAGAGAGTTGACCTGTATTTAAAAAAGGAAATGCCTTTTCTGCTGTTTTTTTCTTATATGTTACTGATAAACATAAATGATAAAACCTTTATTGACCAGCTGTATGATTTACACTGCTCACCATAAAAAGCTATGTATAGAAAAGATTGACTATGCAACAAATATAGTGGAGCAGTGGTTTGCATTACTGCCCCACAGCTGTCAGACCCCAAGTTCAAATGATGGCCACTGCCTGTGTGGAGTTTGTATGTTTCCCCTGTTTCTTTGTGGGTCCCCCCCCACCCCCCTCAAGACATTTAGTTTTGAAACCCACATCTCAAATACATGTAATTTTTGATCAATCAACAATTAGCCCAGAAAGTGTGAGTATAGCTGTGGGTGTACATGAATGTGCTATGATTGACAGGCACCCATGGTTGGGCTCTGGCAGATGCTGTCTGAATAAACTCCACCCCCCACCACCAGTACTAAACAAGTACAATTTATTTTTGTATAGCCCAAAATCACACAATGAGTGCCACAATGGGCTTTAACAGGCCCTGTCTTTTGACAGCACCCCAGCCTTAACTCTCTAAGACAAGACAAAACTCCGAGAAAAAAAAACCCTTGAAGGGAAAAAAATGGAAGAAATCTTGGTAAAGGCAGAGACCCCTTTCCAGGTAGGTTGAGGCCAAAAAATGGGATGAATACAATACAATACGCAGAACAGAACACAAGTAATCCTTAATACAATACAGTACAAGTACAGAGCAAAAATCAGCAGTAAACAAGTGAATATATAACAAACTGGATTTACCTCTTTGGAATTTTTAAGAACATTAAGACAGTGCAAATTACATTGGACCCAGATATTATTTAGACCCTTTCCCTTTCTGCATACTTTATTATGTTGTACATTTCATTTAAAATTGATTCATTTGCCATTTTTGATCATCGGTTTACACTCAATAACCCTTAATGACAAAGTGAAAATATGTTTTCAGAAAGGTTTACAAAGTTATTAAAAATCAAAAACTGAAATCTCTCGTCTTCATAAATATTCAGACATTTTGCTATGGCACTGCACTTTGTGGTCAGGTTTATCCTGTTTGCTTTAATTATCCTTGAGATGTGTCTAGAACGTGATTGGAGTCCACCTGTGGCAATTTCAAATAATTGGATATAATTTTGAAAGGCACACACCCGTGTGTATAAGGTCCCACATTTCACATGACATGTCAGGACTAAAACCAAGCTATGAAGCCCAAGGAACTCTCTGTAGACCTCTACAGTAAACTTGTGAGGAGGCATAGATCAGGGCAAGGGTGTAAACTATTTCTAAAGCTCCCAGGAGCACAGTGGCCTCAATAATGGTGAAAAGTAAGAAGTTTGTACCCAAAAGGACTCTTCCTAGAGTTCGATGTCTGGTCAAACTGAGTAACTGAACAAGAAGGATCTTGGTGAAGGAGTGACCAAGAGCCCAGTGGTCACTCTAACAGAGCTTTAGCAGTCATTTACTGAAATGGGAGAACCTGTTGAAAGCACAACCATCTCACCAGGACTCAATCAATTAGGCGTTTATTACATAGTGGTAAATTCCCGCTTGGAATTTGCGAAACAGCGCATAAGGCACTCTGACAGCACATGGAATAATGATCAGACAAAAATTGAACTCTTCGGGCACAACTCCAAACAGAACTCCAAGCACTATGTCTGGCGAAGACCAGGAGCTGCTCATCACCTGCCTAATACCATTGCTACGGTGAAGTATGATGATGGCAGCATCATCTTATGGGAGTGCTTCCAAGACTGCAGCCAAATACAGAGAGGTCCTTGAAGGGAACCTGCTCCAGAGCGCAAGCTATCTCAGACTGGGGGGACTGCTTACTTCTGAGCACAACAGTGACCTGAAGCAAACAGTCAAGACAATGCTGGAGTGGCTTTGGGAAAAGTCTCTGACTGTCCTGGAGTTGCCCAGCCATAACCCAGACAAAAATTCCATAGAACATCTATGGAGAGACCTGAAGATGGCAGTTTACAGATACTTCCCAACTAGTCTGACAGAGTTTAAGAGAATCTGCCAAAAAGAATGGGATAAACTTCCCAAATCCAGGTGAACAAAGCTTTTAGAAAGTTTCTGAAGAAGACCTTAAACTGTAATTGCTACTAAAAGGGCTTAAACGCAGTACTTAATTAAGAGTCAGATTCACTGATATGAATGATGGATATCAGTTTTTGTGTTTTAATAAATTTGCAGACCTTTCTAAAAACATGTTTTTCCTTTGTCATTATGGGTTATTGAGTTTAGACTGATGGGCAAAAATGTCAAATGTGTACATTTAAAACTAAATCTACAACATAATAAAGCATGCAGATAGTGAAGGGATATGAAGACTTTTTGAATCCACTGTGTATGCGTGTGCTGTATTTATATTTTGGGCCATAGGGGGCACTGTGAAGCCATCCCTGTAATTAGAATAAATTTAAAGGAGGCCAGAGTATACATGTCCAGTATGGCCCAGTATGTGGATGTGCATAAGAGTGGCCTGTAATAAACTGGCATTTACGGTAGGACTTTACAAATTGCTTGGTGCTGTCTTAATAGCCTCCTGCCCTTGCTACCATGAACAGGACTAAAGGTGGATGAATGGTGGATGAATGACAAATTGGATTTACATCTTAGTAATTATGAGATTATTTCAAATGACAATTTTGTGCATATTTATATTGTGAGCAATAGGGGGTGCTCTCAAACCATCCCTGAAATCAAAATGAATAGAAAGGAGGCAAAAGTACGTGTCAAATGTGTTTTGCTCTAAATAAAGAACACAACAAAGGACTGAAAATCAGAATCAGAAAAGTAAAAAACCAAGTGCCAGAACCACACAATGTTATCAAAATATTAAATATTAAACTCAGGAATACTCAAACCCAGCCTAATATCCTTTCTTTGACTTCTAAGGCAAAAAATATTTCTCAAAAAATATATCTTTGATTCATTTCACAGACACTGTGAATTGTGGGCTGCTATCTTAGGCGAGAAAATATGACAGAAGCTGACATGTGACCTTCATGTAACGTGACCAGCAATAGGCATAATGATTATAACCAGTATGATGATGGCTGTGCAGAAATATCCACAAAAATGTAAAAAATTTTAAAATTGAATAAGTAATTAAATAGACCAAGTAAACTATTGATAAATTCCAAAAGGAGATTTCATGATTACAACATGCTGACCTTGATGTAGAAAGATGTATAATGCTGCTTTTCTGGCAGTAAAGGGCTGGGATGGAATAATTCAGCACTAGGCTACCTGGTTTGATCCAGAGAAGAACTCAATCCAGTAAAAGACTCCTGGCATTTATGAATGAATCAACGACCCATTTAACATTTGGCTAAGCTGCTTGTGTAATCACTTAAAACCTCAGAGATAATTCAAGTTTCTGGCCTTAGGAAACCTCCTAGGACAATTGGCCCAACTTAACTTACATACAAATTGTACTATATAAAAGAAATATGCATAAATATGGAAATATGGAAAGATATTAGTATGTGGGGAGACGCCTGATAGTAATAGCCAGTATGGTGGTGCAGAGATTAATATTTGGAACATGGCCTGATTAGTAGATGGTATGCTTTCTGTGTTCAGTCTGTGTGTTTCTTCTGTGTTGTTATATAGCTCCTTAATTATTAAAAAAATGCTCTTAGGTTAATTAGCAACTTTCATTATTCTTGCTTCATTGTCCCTGCATTGGATTAAATGTATCCTGTAATGGAAGTGTGGTTTGGTGTGAGTAAGTGTTGGTGTATGATGCGGGTGGAGAATCTATGTCTTCATACTTTTATATTTTATTTATATTTTTCCTAATTTTTGGATTGTACCTTATAGGAATGTTTATGTAACTTTCTATTTTTTTTCTTTAATTTGTATCATGTCCAAGGAATTCCACATTTGTTCTCCAAACCCCAGGCCAATATCTTGCTATTGCCCAAGCAATAAATGGACACTGTTTACAACAACTCGATTTTATGCAAATTGTGTCACTTGCACTTTAAGAGAATGAACAGAGATAGCAGGCGAGTGAACTTATAGCAGGGACTGCCAGAGAAGACTTGCAGACAGTGAGAAACAGCAGTGTTCAGCAACACTGAACAGTGACAGTGACCTCTTTAACAAGGTGCTGACAATCTGACTTTGGGAAATTCAAAGTTAAAAGGACAGCTGCAATGAAGAGCCCCCATGTCTGAAAGGAGAACATCCTCAGCTACATTGTCAACTGAAAAAGCCCCTAAAGTCAAAAGGACCTTACAGAGAGAGAAGGCTGCTTTTACTGGGGATGTTATTTTTTTTATTGGACTGAAATTGACTGGGAAATGTGTGTCCAGGATTTGATTTATTTGTGTATTGTAATGTAGATTTGCTATATGCATGCATCTATAGTAAGTTAAACTATGCAATGTTATAAAAGTTAATAATATAATTTGGGGACAGGCAATATAAAAAAAAATTATCCATGTTTCATTTTCTGAAAATATATTGAAGTTTTTTGTTTGTTTAGCCTGTAGGTGAATTTTAAGAAATGCCAAGCACACCCCCGTGCTTAAATTATTTGCCTGTATGCTGCATTCTGGGTGCATTGCAAAGCAAACTGCCATCACCTCTCATCTCATGTGTGTCTACCTTGCTCCAGTTTTGTATCTCTTCCTGTAGTGAAAAAAGTAAATTCAGAAAGTGAATGAAGGCTGGTATATTTGTATCAAAATCACAGGAACTTAGCAATTCAAAAATTAAGGATTTATCACATTCTGACTCTAGACTCAGTGGAACACTAGTTGGTAGTAACTGGTAAACCAACTTGCAAAGGTAACTATGCAGAAATCTTTGGAATCACTGCAGAGTGAACAATGACTTTAGGAAATCCTAGGGTCACCTTGGAAGAGTGCCTTCTAGTAGCCAAAGTATTCCCACATTCTTAATCACCTGTGCTCTTTGAAGGAGTAAGGCACTCACAAATGCACCTACATTGCTTTCTCTTCAAAACGCCCTGGACTTTTTAAAGTCATCTTCAGATTCAAGGGGTGCAAGTAGTGGTCTGCCAGTTCACCACAATATACTGTATTATTTACTCAAATTGTCATTAGGCTAAGCCCATTCCCCTTTTTTGTTTCCATTCCATTCCAGCTAAAGGCTCCTGGCCCCCACAGTAAAATATGCTTGGTTCCTACTTTGACCAGAGAATGCCTTAATGAGGTCAGGGTGTTATCAAAGTCAATGATTTCATGATCTGTATCACTGTGGAGATAACAATCTTAATTTTTCTGCACATTTTTTAGTTCTTGCTTTGTTGTCTGGATTTGTCATTTTGTGCAACATATTATTTTTATACTGCATATTGGACCAAGATGCAATACTAGTGCTTTACTGATAGTGTTGAAGACAACTTGGAAACTTTATTCAAATAATAAAGTTAATAAATAACAAAGAAAGAAGAAGTAAAGAAAGAAAATAATTGGAAGTAAAGAAAGCAAATAACAAAGAAAGAAGAAGCTGACATCTTGTGCAACATAAAAAAAACAAGAGTAATAAAAGCAGGAAGAAGAACAATTAATGTCCTTCTTATTTACTATTGGTAAGTGTATGAATATCACACTTTTACACTTGATGTAAAAGTAGAAGTAAAGTGTTCCTTTAAGTTCTTGTTTGTAATTGAAACACACTGGAAATCAGGCTGAACACCTTGTTGCTGCTGTAGTGGCATTGATTCCCCTTGTCTGCCCTTGCTAGCATTTGGAGCTGCTCTGTTAAGAAGCCAAGTGAAAAGCCCCTGCCAACCCATTTCCTGCTAGCCAAACCAATGCAATTTATATTGTAACTTGTGGGGATGATGTAAGTGATGTAAGCCACTATGTACTGAAATGTTAGTGTGTCCTATGTATTACTGTACAAAAAAAAGTAAAAACATCCTTAGGCCACAATACAAGCTCTTAGGTTCCAGTGATATTACAAAAGCATTAAACGGTTTACACAGATCAGTTTCTTAGGACCTTCTCGAGGGTACAACAGTCTGCCTTTCCAGAGAACAGAGCACTTTTTTCTTTGTGAAATGACAATAAAAAACAAATCAATCCTAAGATGTCCCCAAAACAAATTACATAAAATCAAAGATAAATAACAATTAGTTCCAGTTTAAAAAAAAAACAACAAAAAAAAATTTGTACGAAGGAGTACCATTGAAGGTGGTGTATACAGTGCACACAAATGTAAAATCAAAACCTGTGTTTATTTCACACATGCAGACTGTTGGGCTTGTAGCACATGTATTTTACAAGGAGAACATGAACAGGAATATCAAAAAAGGACAACCATGGTTTTGCATTTGATAGCCCAGTGTGGCAGCTACTGTATGTGTTTGCTTTTGGACATGTTCTGTGCTATTCCCCTGCATTGCTCTCCTTGCTGGAAAGACAGCATTCAAGTTTGAGTATTAAAACTCAGAATGTTTAATTAATCTGAGGTCAATGCAAGACATTTCTAATTGAATAGGTTCCAGACTTGGACAGAACTAACAGTGAAAAACTGAAGTAGATTGAACAAAGGGGCTTTGGGCAAAATTTTCGTTAGTAACGTAAACAAACAAACAAAAAAAAAACTAAATTGTATACAGTATTGATTTGCAATGATTCCGATTGTGTAAGAATTTACAGTTTCCAAATGCATGAAGGTGAATCTTAGTATTGTCTGTGTAGAGTCTGCTTGTTCCCCATGTGTCCTTATGGGTCTATGTCCAGGTGCTCTGATTTTCGTCATTTCAAAAGACATATGTGTTAGATTATCCTAAATTGACCCTGTTCAAGTGAGTGCCTTGTGTTGGAAGATATTTCATCCATAATTGATTCTGTCTTATGTTTGATGATGCCATGATAGGCTTTGGACCTGTACTTGAGAAAGCACATTCGGAAATGTTCTTAAGGAGTAATTAATGTTTAGTAGATAGTTCTGTTTCCTTGGTTATATTTCATTCAAGGGGAACAAACTGAAACAGAAAAATCTCACTGTAGGAAAAAATGAATGCAGTAAAGTGGCAAAAATGTAGAAATCAGCTCTTCAGATTCCACCCTCACATTTGTTCAATTAAACTTGTTGTGTAGGCTACACATGATACCAAATGCAGCTAAGAGAGCAACAATATTCCACACTATACATATTATCCCTCCACCACAAAAATAACTTATTAAACATTAGAATACCGACAGGCTCCCAATGCAGGGGTGGTCCCTGCCCTGACTAACTGGCTCCCATAATTCAAAACTGGATAAAGCAGATTTAATAATGGAGTGCTGGACATTAGAAAAAAATCTATGAACTCAAACTAATCATTTTAGTTCACTACATATGCCACTTTGGTACAGTATATTGTGCATAAAATGTGTTATGTAAAATGAAAACTAAACATTTAATTACTAGGCAGGGGTGCTCCGAGACCCTGTTAATTTAGAGCTTATTTATTTAAACCTTCACAAACCTTCATTAGTAGTACTCCTAATGTTCAACACCAAATACGTGGAACCCAATACATATTAGTGAGTTGCTAATCCATCAAAGGGATATGTGTACCTTCTAGTGTATTCAGATTTATGCATCCATTGTGTTGGACAGGTCCCATTTCCATCTTGATGGAGTCCTGTGTATATGGCTTCCTGTGGACAGGGGACACATAAGAATCATTATATAAGACATCATACAATATTAAAATTCTAGAATGGCACTGTAGATTTGTACAAGTATCAATTTTATTAGAACAGCAGGACCAGGACACAGTTGGGGGGCCTTTTACAAACTTTTTGCACTCCGCATGTTAAGCCTCTACTGTATTCTGAAGGCATATTATGGTGACTCCAGCCGACAGTGACGTTTGGTCACTTCAATTATCTTTGTAGACACAATAGAGATGATTTTGGAAATTCTATTTATTCTCTAGATTTCCAAAGCACTCTCACGAGGAGCATGTTCCACCAGCACTCGATGAAAAATAAGACCAGCTCCAGAGAGGTTGCCTGTTCATTCCAGAGCACATACTCACCTGTTTACATTCATCAGATTCTCTTACAGCATACTTTTGGGATAGAAAAGGTAACCCACAATGACTTTGTTGGTGAGAATGAGAAAGTGCCACGCAGACAATAAAAGTTCACCACAGTAACCACGAGTAGCCTGTCCCTTCACTTTGAAGTTTGAAAATCACCACCTGTAAACTTCATGCATATACTTTGTGTAAATCCTTATTCCGATTCTGAATAGCAGGCACTTGGAATTTACCCTTGGAGCACCAGACAAGAACCATGCCTAGACACATTTACTGTCCTGTCCATATCATATTAATAATAATAATAATAATTCATTACATTTATATAGTGCTTTTCTCAGTACTCAAAGCGCTATCCACACATGCATGTTCCACTTAGGGTTGCTTAATTAGCAAAAATTAAGGACTGAATATCCATCCATTTTCCAACCTGCTGAATCTGAACAGAAGGTCATGAGTGTCTGCTGGAGCCAATCCCAGCTAACACAGGGCGCAAGGCTAGAACCAATCCCGGGCAGGGTGCCAACCCACTGCAGGACACACACACACACACACACACATATACACACACACACACACACACCCACAACACACTAGGGCCAATTTAGAATCGCCAATCCACCTAACCTGCATGTCTTTGATATTTCAGGGATTTTTTGGCAAATTTGCAAAAATTCCTAAAATTGTTTTTTCTTTTGCAATTCTGGTGCATTTAGTGTTTTTTGATGAAAGAAAAAAAATGAAAACGATTTTAGCATAAGGCTGCAATGTAACAAAAAAGTCAAGGGGTCTGAATACTTTAGAATGGCACTGTATATGAGCAAAGATTTAACATTCTGGATGCTACATATATAGATTTTTTGTATCATATGTTATGATTCTTATTATGTATTTTATTTTCTTTTTCAGATTTTTACTGAAGTATAAAGTATAGTATATTTATGACTTTGATGTTTAGTTGCTTAAAAAAAGGAGGAGAAAATGGCAACCATCAAACAAATAATACACTTGACAAAAATGGGATTGTTAGTAGGCACAGTGAACAACAGACAGGACTAAAATCAACTTAGTTTCCTATTTTTCTCCCTTTACATTTACAACAAAAAGAGATTAATAGTCTGAATACTACCTGCTTATTTAAATGTATACTATTATTATTATTTTTTTCTCACAATGTATTTGTAAAGCATGAAGTGCTTATGGTCCCTTCACTGTTGCATAAATGGTGTATGTGAAAACTCACATGAATATGGAGTTTGAAAACACTGGTGATTCTCGGTGCACACAAAGTGACAGTGTCTTATAATTCTAACTCTGAAGTGAGCTAGTTATTTCAAATAAGGAAAACAAACGATTTTAGGTCACGAAGACAGAGGTTTCATGTGTAAGAATTCCACTGTACTCTATAAATGTCACTATATTGACCCTATGAGGCATACTGGACAAACTTAGAGACACCAGTTAAACAACCTGCACAACTTTGGAATGTTGGGGGTAATGGAGATTCCCAGAGAAAAAAAATCATGGACACAGGAAGAACATGTAATCTCCACCCAGGCAGTGAATGGGCAAAGAATTTAACTTGGGAGCTGTGACATATGATGCAATGTGTGCTTACCTTTAAAATTATTTAAAAAAAATATTAATGAAGCCACTGCAAAAAATCAGGACAAAGTATTTGATTATAAGTATGTGCACAAAATTACACCAAGTAATAATAGTAATAATATTATTATTTATTCATTTAACACCTTTCCCAAGGTCAAAGTACTCAATATTAGAAAGAATATAATGGGTTGCAGTTTTATTTACAGTATAAAATTAGAGCAAATATTTCAATATGAAAAATTGAAAATATACACCTATTTTATACACTATATATTTTTTCTTTTGTCTAATACAATGTCCCTGTCGTCTTTGAAGCACATTAAACTGAAGCACATTGTTTCTTTGCTTCTTGTTCTTGTCAGTTATACTTGGACATTTTTCCATTTCTCCAGTTACCTGTTTCAGCGAATAGTCACATTATTCCAAAAAATAAGACAGAATGAGAAGCAAATTGAAAGAAAACAAGACAGGCAGCTACAGTTCATCCTCAAGCTACCAGACAGGCTATTTTTATGCCTGATTTGTTTCCAAAAATGTTGAAAATTTAGCTTGAGATAATTTTGCCGCAAAATGAATGTGACATAAACAAGTCTGCTAAGTCGGGGCTTCATTGTGTTCTTTTCTTGTCTATCGAGAGGAGGCATTATTCGGAAGGTGCTAACATATTCTAAATGAAATATTTACTTACACTTCTGCCTTGCTCGACGGCCCCGGAGCCTGTAGTTTGAGAGGGGGCTCACTCTTGTTTTCTCGCATGCTTACTCTTAAAATGGGGACTCTCAGGTTCTATCTTGACCCTGGTAGCAAGGAAGCCTCAAGGCAAGGTTTAAACGAGCTCCCCGAGGTTTGTGAAGGCCTGTCAGCTCTGAATCTAACATGACTTGTCTTATAGCTACTAATTACAAGCTTGCCTCAAGACTTCAGGACTCCAGCCCGCAGTCCGGAGAGTCCAGTAGATATTAATTTAACATGCTAGCTGCTGGGTGCCAGGAAACCGCTGGGTTCTAACAGCTACTGACAAGAAAAATCTCTTTTTAAATCTTTTCATTAGCTCAATCAGTCTGTTATTCCGCTACCAACCATTAGAGGGTAGCAGTCTTTTTTCTGACATGACATTGTGGTGATGAAGCCCTTATGCTATTCCTCTAATTAGAAGTTAGCATTAATCCTTTTCTAAATAAACCAATTTTTGAAACAGTTCAAATAACCAGAAATGGTAAAGTCAGCTGATTTTTTTATACTTGACTTACAAGCAAATGAAGCACAACAAATTAAAAATTTCAGGACAATGGTTACTGCTGCAACTTTGATCTCCTTGGTTAAAATGTAATTTTGGCAAATTTGGGGTAATTGCATAGGTTTTCTCTGTGGTTTCCTTTATTTGTAGTTGCAGTTTTATTGAGGACTCTGAATTGGGACTCTGTGAGTGAGTGTGTCTTTGTGTTAAGGCTCCACATCCAAAGTTGGATTCTGCCCATGGGTTAATGTAGCCGAGCTGGGCGCTGGTCTCTTCATGATGTATCTTACTAGTCTGTTTGTAGTCTGCTCTACAAATGTTCACCTGCCATAAAAAATTCTACATATTTTGGCAAAACATACGTACCATCTCACACATTTATTGAGATTAGTTTTTGCATACATATTATATAAACACATTAAATTTCCAGCTTACTTGAGTTTAATGTACATGATAACCCATAGTAAGGGAGCTAAAATCCTGATAATACTAGCCTACTACTAATATTTCTGAAAATGTACTTCAATGAACATGGTACAGATTAGATTTAAAACATACTCTGAATAGGAAACTGAAATAGTAGTTCCAGTTATGAAGGAATGAATGCTACTTCATTTTAATAACATAACATGTTATTTTCAAGCCTACTTAAAAGTCACCGGTGGTCAGAGCCTGTCTAGGCAGCACTAGGTACAAGGCAGGAAATAGCCCTGGACATTGTAGGGCCCACTCATGTACACATCCACACTGGGCCAGTATTAACTTGACCAACATATCTTCAGAGATATGGAAAGAGACCAAACTATGTAGAGGAAAGGCCACATTCTTAAAAATAAAGGTGCCAAAGTGGTCCCCTCAAGTAATACCATAAGGGAACCATTTTGGGTTCTCAAAAGACTTATTGATATGAAAGTTTAAGAAAAAAAACCTTTTACTTTGATCTGCAACAGACTCAATAAATAGCCACAAATAGATTATAACAGATTTGTGAAAAACCAATGAGTTAATGATTGCCGCATACAATAATAGAGCCTAGTTTCAGTCTTCCTTATCTGCCAGTATTCTGCTAGGTACTGTAGCCTACTAGACATTAAAGATTTCTGTTTTGTCCACATATTAGGACCCTTCTCAAAGCCCAAAGGACCAATTTCATATTCAAAGAGTTCCTCCCAGAATCAAATGTTTCTTTGTCAAGCAATAGTTCTATGAGGAACCACACAACCCACTAAAGAGCCATTACAGAGCTGTCATTTTAAAGAGTGAGCAAAGGTGAGCAGATGTGCATCTCCACATAGACAACATTTGAGGTGTGGGACTTGAGTTCAGGGGGCTGGATTCACTGCAGTTATATATTTTTCCACATTTTCCAAAAAAGAAAAACAAACATTTTTAACTTCTGTTTCACTGCTGCATGAGCCCATTGTGAAGTGGCTGTGAAGTGGGTGTTAGATGGCTGCATCTAACAGTCACCAGACTTAACAGCTTTCTGCATGGCTGGAATGGAGAGCAGCTTCCTTAGTACACAGTATCACACATGACAACCCTGGAAACACAAATATACATCTGCGAAGCACACAAGATAATTGACTTCTTTTTAAATCATCATCCAGGCCTTCTATGATTAATTCACTCACATCAATGTCATTGCATGGTCATCATGACACTTTGCAAGTTTGATTAACTGATTTTTCCACAAAGAGGCAGATCTGACAAATTCCCAGAAATTATACTTTGTCTCGACCTGAGGAATTACTTTGTTGAAAGTGTTGGTATGCTTAGTTTTGACTTTATTCAGATAATCCTGTAACTTGTGATAACTTACATTTGTGAATAACAATAACATTTATTTCTATCGCACATATTTATACAAAGGATGTAGCTCAAAGTGCTTTACAACATGTCAAAGAAGTAGTTACAGGCAAAGAAAAACAAATTAATATTAGATAAGAATAATAGTGAATAAATAATATCCATCCATCCATTATCCAACCTGCTATATCCTAACTACAGGGTCACGGGGGTCTGCTGGAACCAATCTCAGCCAACACAGGGCACAAGGCAGGAAACAAACCCCAAGCAGGGTGCCAGCTCACCACAGGGCTGAATAAATAATATACAAAAGATAAACAAATAATGCACACTTACATAAGAAAGATATATAATTAAGACATGTAGAGTTGTTAACTATTGAATTGTTTATTTAATTTTCTAAATGACAGTCCAATGACAAGGTAAGATGGCCAAGGTGAACAGAAAAATAATTAAAATAAGCAAACAAAAAAACAAACAAAAAACAAAGAAACAAAAAAAAAACAACAAAAATGGTTAAGCTGGAGGAAAAAAAATTGGACATGAGCGTCATCAGGCTTTGCGCCCTAGGAACCAAATCACCAGAACTATTCTATAACATTTCAGCAATTATTTACTGCTCTGATCCTGATCTTTCTAATCATAAAATAGGTCATTACGATAGCAATTGATGAGAAGAATTCATAATTAATTGCAGAATTATGGTATTTGAGGTTTCCTCTAGAGTGCCTCTTTCTCTTGCACAATTTCGCTCAAAAACCAATCGGCACATTGTCATCTCATAACAGACTTACGTTTCGAAGTTGGTTTTTTTTCCATCTAGCCGTTTTAGCTCTAGACCATTCAAAAGAAATTGTGATACATGGACACACACACAGACACACAGACACACACACACCCATCATTGAGATATCAATGTTTTCGGTATCAGGGGACCCTGAAACATCGAGATCCATCGAGAACTGCAGATCAAAATTTGTGATGAATCTAAAGCTTTTTGCCCATAGATGATAGGTTATGGTGGGGGAAGGTGCAAAGCAAAAAAAACAAAACAAAATCTTTTAGGAGTTCAATGCCACAAGACCACCCAGCCCCCACTGGGCATTTTGCCTAATGTAAATGTTATAAAATAGTTCTTTATTGTTTTTTTTTTAGGCTTTGTCTTAGAGGATTCACCGCAGTGAATCTTGTAACAAGTTGGGATATCCAGTTTCATTCTGACATCACAAGCGACTGCACAGGACTTTGATTAGGTGAACTGGAAAAGAAAACATAAAAGAGTAAAGATTAATAATGATTTCAGATTTACTGAAATGAATGGTTCTGTATTTTAGAGGCAGCACTTAAATGATCTTCTTGCAGCCTAGCATTGGTATTTCTCTGTAGTGGTGCTCTTGCTCAATCCGGTGTAGTTGGCTGTCTAAATTGAATTGTTTCAGCTAAGCCCTTCTCTCAGTCTGTAACATAAAATATGCAACTCCACTAATGAGTCCACCATCATCCTTTTTTAACTCCAGTATTGCAGATGAGATTCATACCAGCCAGTGGATGAACACTTAATAAAAAGAGAATCTCATCTTCAGTCCAAGCATACAACCCATTCCTGTTGGTCTCAGACTATGATGATATTTTAGTCTGTAATATTTGACTTTATTTGAGCCCATGTCACTCTGTTTACCTGCTCATGTGTACTCTAAACACATTGTTTTCTTCTTGTGCTCTAATGATTTGTAAAGCACTTTGTGAAAGCACTGGTCATGACAGGGGTTATATAAAATAAAGATTGATGGATTGATTGAGCACTGGCATACAAGAAGCAAGAGTGATTGCATGACAGCAAACGTAAGTTGACTGCAGACATGCAGTGGGGGTTGGTTGATTTCCAGCCGGGTCTCTGTCAGGCTGCTGGATCAGAAGTGCATACCTGAAGAAGACTCGCACAGAAGTGTGGCATCATGTGCAAACATTGTCTCAAGTGGGTGCAGAAAATATGTATGTGTGTGAGTGTGTATCTTGTGTGCAATTTTAAAGAGAAGAAAAGAAGGCCAATATGAGTTATTGATCTGAACCTATCACTCGGGGACAAGAAGAATGGAGGTTCAGAGGCAACGCAATTCCAAGTGGACAGTCTGATCAATAGGTGCAATCTAATCGCTGTTTCCATGGAAACTTGGGAAAAAAGCCTGCAAACACAAACCCACCCACACACACACACACAAACACTGACACAGATATGCATACAGACTACTGTACAGACATGCATACAACATTCATAATGTACATGTACTTACTGACAAAAATAAAACTATGCACACACTTCTTTTTTCTGATAAAAGAAGCTTTATTTTTTCATAACACAACTCATAATTGCAGGCAATCACATATTTGGAACAATGATCAAGTACTTCAACAGATTTTATGATGTGTTAGATAGGCAACATACAGTATGTGACTGACTCGAGTCTCTTTTAAGAGTCCACCTAAATATAGTTTTGTAATCTAATTGCTTTGGTGCGTGAAGCTTATGAAAAGTACCCTGTTTTATTAATTAAATCCTCAGACAAGCAAGTGTTTTTATGAAGCAGTGATTCAATTTGTATGGAAGGCTTGATCATCACAAGCAGACAGGCAAATGATGATGTGTAAATGTCCATTGCTATAATATCAACATTACTACAAGGCTATGCCCCAAAATAAGATAGCCAGAACAGACTCGGGATGCTTGCTGTGTGAATAAGTGCATTTTCATCATGAATTTGCTTTTTTTTTATTTTGTATTTTTGGTGTTAATCCTTCATTGTTTGAAGAATCCAGATGGATAAGGCCACACTCACAATGGTTCAGTGTGTTGGCCAACTTCCTCGTAAAAGTTTGGATTATTTCACTTTTTTATTTTGAATGTAGAATGTATTTTGCTTTTGTCCTCATCATATATTGCATTTCATTCATTTGCCCTTTGTATATTTTCAGCCTTGTGGTGTTTTTATATTCCCTTTAGAAGCTAGTTTAGTCAGACAAACATGTTTGTCCACATAGGGGTAGTTTGAGAGCTACTGGACTACAATTCCCAGCATTCCCTGCAGGTGTCTGAACAGGTGCTGATATCCAAGACTGCCTCCATGTAGGATACAGGGGAAGACATCCAGGTAAGGACCACAAACCAATTCCATTTGAGACATTGGTCCCAGTATGTTGTCCCTCACAATAGTAAATGTTACTACTAAAATAAATGCAGATTTTTTCACTACTCATTTGGCTTAAGTATTATTTTTTAACTTATGCATAATATGATTATACAATTTTGAAAATAAAAAAACATCAATCTTTTTTAAAGTGCAGAACTAGTCACTGCAGATATTTTGTTCATAACAGTACAGAAGCTACTCTGTTATCCTCTCGGTTGAGCGCAGGAGCATTTCAGACAGCAAAAGGACATTTAGTGGAAATGCAAACATTTTATCTCTCAATATGCAACAGTCCATTTAGTGGAAAAAACAAAATTATCACATAGGGCTATGACTATGTGGCAGAAAGGTAACTACAGTACTGCTGGCCCCTGTGAAAGTGAGCAAAGTGATATCAGTGACGCACCTTCATGAGACTGTTGTGCCTTTGGCATCATTCTAAAACACAAAATTTCTTTATGACAGGGTGGCATGTCATCTTCTTTCACTTCTTCTTTTAGGATCTCGTTCCCATTTTAACAACAGGATTGCAGCTGCAACATTCACGCTCAACTTCTACTGTTTTATGCTCCCCACCGACTTCCTTTCCAAATTCTCTGAACTTTCTCCTTCCACTCCACATTTTTCTTCTCTTGTACATGGGATGCCCCTTCTCTTTTCCTGTCTGGGAAGCCTCTTCCTTTTACTCAGTCATCCAACCCATTGGTAACTGCCATATTCGTATTCCCTGCCCATCTCTCTTGCTTGCAATTCTCATTTACAGAACTTGTGAGCTCCAAGCAATCAGCCAGCATTGTCTCTTTAATAGCTCCATCGCTGCACTGCTGGGGTGTGGTGTTGGGGGGGTGGGGGTTATAGTAGTAGTATTAAAATATGTTAGATATTGATAAATGGTCTGCTTGAAAAAAAATTTCACACCCCTGCTGTAGCTTGATTTTTAGTAATCTAAGTATTTTGCTGTTATTTAACTGTTATTTTAAGTCACTCCATGGCTCCCCTGGAAGTTTACTGAGGCCCTTTAATGGTGTAGACCCTTGAGTTAGATAGTAGCAAAACCAAATGTCTTTGTGAGGTAATGTTTCCTATCTAATTTATGAAAGTGTGTATTGGCTATACTTTATTTTACTTTATTGGCTCCCTCTGTTTGTAGGAGTTTTTTGGCCGTTAGACTTATTTCAAGGTAACTGAAGCTCACTTGTTGTAAGAGACAGTATATTACAATTTAATGATAAGCAAAAGGATTATAGAACTATGATAACTATATATGAACAGGATACAAGACAGACAAATGTCTGACACAGGAGAAAACATAACAGAAAAGGCTGGCTGTTTACTGGCTCTTTAGAGTTCTAATTTATCTTGATACAGATAAGCAGTGTTACAATACAAGGCCTTGAAGGATGATGTCCAGTGCTGGGTGGAGCAGAGTATTGTTGCTCCGGGTTCAAGTGGCAGACTCCTGTTGCGTTGGAGTGCACTCTTGGTTTTTGCTACTCTGTCGTTGTCCATGGTGTGGTGTGATGCAGCCTTCTTCAGCTTGATGTTAGGCTCTTTGCTGTGCTCCCTGCAAATTCTTAGGAAGCATCATTACTCTTTCTGGCACAAGAGTGTAGTTTTTGAAGTTCCCTTCTTGAAGTAATACTGCTTTTCATTATCTTCAGATAGGGTGCAGTCATTGGTGCAAAGCCCGGCTTGGCAGAGTTGATCTTAGAACTTATTCAGGGTGTCCAGCTCTAAGGCTCTATGGAGAGCAGCCTTTAGGAGAAAGAAAGTTTGTGATCTTTTTTCTTTGCAGAGAGTAGGTAGTTTCTCACCCTCAAGGGAGTAGCTTGTCAGCTTTCAGCTCCCTAGAAGAGTACAGATGAGATAAATGCAGCTAGTTTTGAAGAAAGTTGACTGGATCCAGGTCACTTCCATTACAGAACCAGTGCCTGCTTACTGGTGTGATATTTTGTCTGTTACATCCGGCCAGAGGTCAGTTCGTGGTTACAATACTAAAATGCATGTCCATTGAAGCATCTCTTTGTCTGAAGGAATCTCTGTAAAGGTTTCAGGTCACCTCTGATTTACATCTTTGTTATCAGATGTAGTACAGTTCTGACCAAAGTGTTGGTAGAGTTGCATTTCAGCCATTTACTTTAGTGTTCACTCAAGAATGCAGCTGTGCGGGTGGGGTGCAGCTGAATTACTTCATCCCTGTTAAATCTACTGTGTGACTTCTTGAGTCGAACCTTTCCTTTATTATAAACAATGACCTCCTTAGCTGTAATTCTTTTTCTCCTTTTGTGGCTGAAGGTAGTGCTTCTCTCACACTTTCCTCTCAGTGTGTTATATCACTTGTTATAATATAATTTTAAACTCATAAACAGTTACTTGCTGTTGGTAATTGATTTTAGCAGGGTTTATCACAGTGTACCACAAGACCATCTAAATTCAACTAGCATGTCAGCCCTCTACTTTTAAAAAGTGAATTGCTAAGACTAATGTATTTTAGCAGGGTAATCTTGTGGCCACAAGTTAAATGGCACAAAACCATCCACCACAAGCTCTTTTTAGTACTTGCAACTCCTTAAACATCCAGAGAGATCATGAACTGCTAGCCACCATAATGTTACATGCTATGCAGTGTGCAGCTCACAAGCCTAGCAACATACAGTATGGTATCATAGTAACCAGCAGACTATACTGTAAAGTAATTGATATAACTTGAGAACAAATCAATCAACACAATATATGTCTGCTTCCTAAATACTCACACCATATCCTTCCTTAAGAAAGTTTAATTTACTATAAATCTTTGAACGAGTTTTACACATAACATATTATTAATTTGATGCTCAGGGTGCATCTGCTAAATGATTTTACTTTACACACTGACATACGTTTTCTCTGAGATGAATTTTGTGCCTTGCATGTTGTACATGACTTGATTGTGACTCACCGCCTATTGTGTATTAAATGATATTATATAACTTGTTTGTGGGTGACGTGCTTCAGAACATGGGAAGCCGTCAGTGGCCAAGATTAACGCAGGCTTCCAGAACTAAAAAAAGCAAAAGGCCAAACTGGCTTCAAGTGTCGGATTGTGGCTGTTTGTGAATACAGCACACAAAATGGCAGAGAGTATAGGCCTAAAAATATTCGAAACTGGACTAGTGCTCGCCTGGGCATTGAAAGTTCAAAAATATACTTTAAATGTCCCAAATCTACAAAAACACCTTTCATGAGAGAGGAAACCATGAAACCCTCTAGCTTAAAAGACAAGGCCAAAGAAGAACCTTTATAAATAACTTATTAAAAAAAATTAAAAATGTAAGAAAGACAAAGTAAAGACAAACATACACAAAAAGGATTTGACAAAAAAAAACAATCCAAGGCAAACAGAAGCAAAACGATTCACAAAAAAAACAGAAAATCCAAAAGAATACTCACACAATAGATCCTTACACAACAAATCTCAATGGACTTCAGATTTATAAAGGCTGAGGGCGGTCCCTCAGCAGTGATGTAATTATGGCCCCGCCTCTTGTGGTTCCTCCCAGAGAAAACACAGAATGTAATTTAAAAGGCCATATGCACAATACATAACAATTTTAAAATATTTACACAAAGCAATGTAAGCAAGTTACCTAAAAACAAGAAATACATGCAAACAATTCAAAAATAGCAAGGTAATACAATAAAAATATAATATAAATATAAGATAAATATGCTAAGGAACAAACCCTGGCAGTAACATAAGACTGGCAACACAGCTTTACTAAAATCCCAGAAATGTGGCAACAAAATGGAGGCTAATATATAAAATAATGGTAAAACATTTCACAACATATACTAAACTACAAAAATCATAACATCAGCATAGACTCATACATATACAGTATAAACAAGAATACTTAATAAATTTCATATTTATTTTCACTGCACATTAAAATTTTGCTTGTTATTATTTTTCTTATTTCTAGTTATTTGTCTTCAGCCAAGTAAAAATAACAGAATTAAATAAGACTGATACAACAGTTTAAGCATGCATCTTTAATATATGCTAATAATTATCATTTTAACAGCTTTAGATGCCACAGGGTCTGGATGGGCATCCTCTCCAGAAAAGGGGATGGTTCCTTACCCAGACGGGAGACTACTAGCAGGCAAACAAGCGTCTCGGCCGAGGAGGAGAAAGGGATCAGATGGGATGGACGGACAGCCCACCGACAGTGGAAGATGTCGCTGGGGACTTTTTACTTTTCCAGCACATTAGATGGCAGCATCCCTGGATAGCAATGTCCAGTATAGGATCAGTAGGGCATGCTGGGAAGTGTAGTCTAGCAACACAGCCCTACTGGAGTCCCTGTGTGCTGCCAGGGGGTGCTACAGATAGATACGCCCCCTAAAATGAGACTTCTGTATGACCTGGAAGTACTTCCATCAGGCAATGGCCCTGGCACCAGAAGTACTCCCGGGTCTTTAACAAAAGTTACTTACTGTGCACTTTATTACCACAAATAGGTCTTAAGTTTACATTATATTGTATTGTAATATCGTACAATATTACATTGTCTATATTGTATATATTATGTATAAATATTGTATCCATATAGTGCAATATCACAATCACTGTGAAACGATGTGCAATATTTTCTTTCATATTATATTTCACCCACTGACTGGCTTACATTTATATATATCTTTTGTTTTTATTGTTTGTACTGTGCTGCCTTGTGCTGTCTTACGCTGTCTTACCTACTTTCTGTGTAAGAAGTGAAATGTTTGTAATGTTTGTAATGTCTGTATGTTGTCTTGCGTGCACTTGTCTTTTATGCACCTGTCTTTTATGTCTGCACATTGAGCCTGGAGAAACGCAATTTCGTTCAGCTATGCATCCATTGTTGTACTGTTGTATGGTATGAATGACAATAAAGTTCACTTACTTACTTACATGTACTTCCTTGAGTTGGAGCTGGGAGGTAGGATGGCAACAATCATCTGGAGGAGGGCAGTGTGGTGGTGAGAGGAGTTGGAAGGAGAAGAGTTTATTATGGGGAAGTGAGAGAGATAATCCTGTGCTTGTGCTAATTTGAAGGATTGTGAGAAGGAATTATGGTTAATAAACCATCCTGTGGCTAGCAGCTGGGGGTGGTACCCAGCCGGGACGCCCGGAAGGACTGGAAGAGGGATTACACCTCCTCTGGACCACGAGGGGTCAGCCGCCCTGGTTAGTATGGGGACCACGGGAACAGAGCATGGAAGCTCAGCCCTATAGGGGCCTGTGGTCACCGCCAGGGGGCGCCCGGATGCCTAAAGAGCCCTGGATGTCAGCACTTCTGCCACACCCAGGGGTGCTGGCGGAAGGAATACCAGGGACACCCGGAGTGCTTCCGGCTGCTCAGCTGGCACTTCCGCCACACCAGGAAGTGCCGGCAGAAGTTCATCGGGATGCACCTGGAGCACGTCCGGGTGAGCATAAAAGGGGCCGCTTCCCTCCATTCGATGGCTGGAGTCGGGTGGAAGAGGACAGAGCTCGGTGGAGAGGAGTGGAGGCGGTCAGAAGAGAGAGAGGGACATTAGTAAAGAGGCCAGGACTTAAGGGTGTTGTGGTGCAGGAGCAGTGGGTTGTGCAGTGTTGTAAATAGAGAACTATGAATAAACGTGTGTTGGTGATTGAACCTTCAGTGTCTGCCTGTCTGTGTCTGGGCTGCTTTCCACAATCCTTATATTTGAACCCAGGATTCTTAGATGTGTTCGTGTGGGGTTTGGGGCTCATTGCTGGCCCAGTTTCCTTCACAAAGTAAATATAATACATGATAGAAGATGTAAAAAGTCACGGTTAAAGCTAACAGAATTCACGGGCAATAAGGTGTGGTGGGCGGTGGGGGCCCAGTATTGACGGCGAGAAGGACCGGGAGAGGGAATATGCCTCCCCTGGACCACGAGAGGGCAGCCGCCCCAGTTTGTGTTAGGACCACGGGAATTGAGCATGGAAGCTGGTGGAAGTATTACCAGGGACACCCGGAGTGTTTCAGGAAGCTCATCAGGAGGCACCTGGGGCATATCCGGATGAGGATGCCAAGGGCTGCCTCCCTCCAGTCATCAGCTGGAGTCGGGTGGAAGAGGACAAAGCTCGGAGGAGAGGAGTGGAGGCGGCGAAGAGAGGACAGGATTGTGAGAGGCCTGGACTGAGGTTTTGCGGTGCAGGAGCACTGGGTTGTGTGCGGGACTGAATACTTTGTAAATATGGTGAATAAACGTGTTGTGGTGTTTGAAACATCGGTGTCTGCCTGTCTGTGTCGAGGCTGATTTCCACAAAGGTAAATCTGAACATCTTGTTCTCTTTTCAGTTTATTTCTTTAATTAATTTAAAATATATTTTATGTTATTTTAATCTTTGAACATGAAGTGCTAGGTAATTCAAAATATTTTCTTGTCCATTCAAAAATGTTCCTTCAAGTGAATATCACAAATGCTATCATATTATAGTAAATGAAAACCTCCATACCAGGACAGTAATATAATGGAAGGATATTTTTCTTATTTTACACACAAATGAATCACACCTAAAAATTAACCAGTTCCCTTGGTGTTGTAGAGTTGGTGCTCTCCAAACAGACAGCAATTCACAAATTTACTACAGCATGTATTCTGAATTCACAAACCAGAATATGTTGAGTTTTGTCCAAGTAGTGAAAATCTATATCATAGTTCAGTGTCCATCTTTATGGAGTGTTAGACTCTTACCAGTGATGACTGTGCTGTATTTCATTTTTGTTTTCATAATTATGCATTGATTTTTAAACTTGATTAATGTAGTTTGGGATTGAGGGAGTTGGATTCTATCCCAGGAATATCAGTCAAAAAGTCAGAACTGAGCCTGGATTGAAAACTAGTTTCATATTTAAACTGAATTGTAAATTTCATGCCCGTTCTTTAGTGTTAATAGTAGTTAAGAAAAGTATTCTTAGCCACTGCTATATCCATTTACACTTGTTTTTGACCTTCTTAGTAATTAGTAATCATGCCTTGCTTTTTTGCTGACAATTCTTGGGAATTTTCCTTAGGCTTTTCACCGCCTGGGCTTAATTTCTATATTTGTATATATTTATTTGGTTAAGCCACTTGTACTAACCCAGTGGTTAGTTTCATTGTCCTCTCACATCCCAAAGATGTGTGTTTTTAGTAATTGGTGACTCACTGTGTGAACCTGCCCTAAAATGGACCCGAACCCAATCTAGGATTACACCTGATGATGCCAAGATAAGTTCCAGCACCCCAAGCTTCTGCACTGGATAAAGCAAACACATAAAATGGTTGGAATGGATAAATCAATAAATGAATGAATTAGATGCTAGTTGAACAAAATTACTCAGATTCTCTGAATGTAAATTTTCATAATACACTTTATTGTGATAACCATTTACAACTCATAAGACACACAATTCTGATGCTTTTGCAGTTAAAAGCCCAGTGGATCCCAAAATGATCAGCCCTGCGGAACAGCTGAGAGAGTGGCAATCAATCTGATCTTAGCCCTGCTAGGGAGTCCACAACAGTTCTGCCATCTGTTCTATAGGGGTAACACATTTGTCTTTCTACGTTTGAGTCACAGCTTTTTTATGCTTACTGTTTGGGTTCTAATGAGTTGCGTATTATGTCAATTATCAGTCAAGCCTCACTTAAACTTTTTATTTTCCGTCCATCCATCCATTCTCTTCCTCTTATCTGAAATTGGGTCGCAGGGGCAGCAGTTTGAGCAGAGATGCCCAGACTTCTCTCTCCCCGGCCACTTCTACTAGCTCTTCCGGGGGAATTCCGAGGCGTTCCCAGGCCATGTCCTGGGTCTTCCCCGGGGCCTCCCCCCGGTTAGACGTGCCAGGAAATCACCTCACCAGGGAGGCATCCAGGAGGCATCCTGATCAGATGCCTGAGCCACCTCATCTGACTCCTCTCGATGCGGAGGAGCAGTGGCTCTACTCTGAGCTCCTCCTGGATGACTGAGTTTCTCACCCTATCTTTAAGGGAAAGCCCAGACTTTTTATTTGATTCTGTATATTTTCAAACCTGTTACATCCATGGTCTTGAGAGAACCAAGCTTATTCCCAGTAGAAACAGGACAAGGCATGGCACCAGTGCATTACAGAGCACACTCATCTATACACATACTGTATATAGGGTTAATTTTAAGCCACCAGAAAAACTAACATGCACATTTTTGTGATATGAAAGGAAGACTGAAGTACCTGGAAAATAAATCCCATGCAGAAATAGGAAGAATGAGTACACTGATCAGCCACAACATGAAAACCACTGACAGATGAAGTGAATAACATTCATTATCTTGTTACAATGGCACCTGTCAAGGGGTGGAATCTATTAAGCAGCAAGTGAACAGTCAGTTCTTGAACCTGATGTATTAGATGTCATCAAAATGGGCAAGCATACAAATCTGACAAGGGCAAAGTTGTGATGTGTAGACAACTGGATCAGAACATCTCTAAAATGGAAGGCCTTGTTGAGTGTCCCCAGTATGCACTGGTTAGTACTTATCAAAATTGGTCCAAGGAAGGACAACTGGTAAACGGGTGCCCAAGGCTTACTGATTCGCGTGGGGAGCAAAGGCTAGCCGATGTGGTCTAACCCTACAGAAAAGCTACTATAGCACAAATTGCTGAAAAACTTTCAAAAGAGATATGTTTGAACAAATAAGGGCTCCTTCAGTAACTCAGAAATTGTAGGCAAGCCGTAACATTTTGAAAAAGTGGCCAACTTGACTATTTCCTTCATTCAAATACACCCTAAACTACACTACAGGTGTAAAACACAGTTCCTCAAAGATGTGTAGGGTATTTTAATTTTACTGGTCTCTGGTTTGGATACTTAAATCTCTTGGATTGTTTAAATTAAGAGTTCAGAAATTAAATGCTTAGACTCTATGAGCAAAAAGCACATGAAATTGCTTTGATGGCTGCTCCATCTTTCTGCTGCCTTGCAGATCTCAGTGACCCATGGTGAAGAGGTACTGTACATTTCCTCTTAGTGAATTAAAAAAAAAAAAAAAGGATGAAAGTCTTAAACCCTGTGGAACTTTCCAGTGATCCATCCTTCTATTATCCAGCACACTTCTGGGAGGCTCCAAAACGCAGGAAACACATTACTGACAAAAGGTAAGAAGGTTTTCATTTCACAAGCTGTGGTTGTGCTCTCACTAAGTTTCCTGTCTCGACTGGAGAAACAAGAAAAAGAAAGAAGGGGGAAACAAAATGAAATGTAGGAACCATGCAAAAAAAAAAAAAAAGATGCTGCTAATCAATGCCAGGAAAATGGATTTCAAAGTCTTCGTTGTCAGCTCTTGATGAGCCATTGGAGAACGAGCTCATGAGGCTACTTTGCTTTGAAGTCGGGGGATTCAATGGGTGCAGAGCTAGCGAGTAGAGCAAGGACGAGTCCTACACTGAGCCTGGAGTACCCTTTTGAAGAGGCCATTAGCTGCATTGCAATACCAGCAGCCTCTTAGAAGAGGTGACACTGGGCCGCTACTCACTCCACCTTGTGCCGCCTTCTTTAGGATAAGAGGCACTCCTTGAATGATGAGTCTCAGACACTGTGTATTGATATTTTATATTTCTAAGTAAAAAATGTGTTCTTTATGGCATCAGCCAATTCTAAATACATTCATTATGTTCAGCTTTGCTTTGGCCCTTTTGATAACTAATATAAAAAACAGAAAGCAAGAGACTTTTGTTAAAGATGAAAGGTTAGATGTAAGAAGGGTGGCTTAAAAAAGGGCCAATAATGTAGCACAGAAAGTGCAGCTGGTTACAGACAATGCAGCATTGTACTTAAGACTAAATAACTGAGTAATAAACAGTGTAGCCAGTTAAGCTGGATATTAAAAATCAGGCTCTGCTGGGTGAAACGTAAGACTTGAGTGATTAGATGATATAAAGAGTATGGCCTTCAGGCTAGACCGAAACACAGGCTAGACAGTTATTATTTTTGCATAGCAATCTTCACTGAGTACAGGCCCAGGGCATGTATACAAACAGATACTCCATTGGGGAAACCAGAGTATTATGGCAGGTCCTCTTTGATTGCAGACTTTCAAATTTTGTTTTTCAAAAACTGGATACCAATTTGACTTGCTAGTTGGTGTATATCAACAATTAGTCTGAGCAATTCATTTTTTAATTGAAATAGCTCAATGTACCTATAATATACCTCTGCCAGAAGCTGTTGGATTAAGAAAGAAGTGTATTCAGCTATTGAGTGTGAGATTCTGGCCATTAAGTGAGTGGTCGTGCAGTTGAGATATTACCTCCTGTGTTTGAGTTTACCTTGGTAACTGCAATGGACTGTCACTCATAAGGAGTCTAATCCTAGGGTCACACGGTGGTTTTTGAACTCTCAGCCTTAGAAATATAAGGGACTTCACCACAGCAGGCTTCTCCATGTCGGTGGTAATGCACGTCCCCGCGTCTACAACTGCTAGGCTAGGTCTGCCTGTCCCACCATGGATAAGGAAAGAGTTTGGGGTTAAGTGGGCAGGATACCTGCTTGAACACCTTCAAGGCTCTGAAAAGGTAAGCAATACCAACCCGAGTAGAGAGAGATAGCTGTCACTAATTCCATCTTATCATCCATCCATAGTTCAATTCTCACCATCCCTACGATGACTGACCAGCTTCCACTTCTGCCACCCAGCATTGCCCCTTCTGGACTAGCCCTATAAAGACCTAGACAGGTTGAGAGGTGGAAGGATTGGCCCCTCGTTTTTTTTTTTTTTTTTTTTTTTGGTTTGCCCTGCTGAATGCCAATTCTTTTTCACCCTAATGTGCCTTTTGTTTTCACCTTTCCTTTATTAAACGGGGTTAGTTGCTAGTACTCAACCCTTTTAATGTTCATCACTGGTTTGTTCTGATCACAAACACCTTTTATTGAAGCCAAGCTGAACAGGAGCACAGTGCTATGGAAGCTGGAACGGAATTTGGAGTTTGGAGTTTTCTTATACATTTCACTTACTTAACTTTGAATCTCTCTAAGAATTATCTATGAACTTTTGATAACAATGTCGGAAACATTTTCTTGTACTGTGAGAAACTGCAAAAAATAATATCAACACATTCTACTAGCATTGTATGTTTGCACAATATTTGGGCAAAAAGAGGGATCAGCTGATGCTGTTGGAAAAGAAGACACCTTTCAGAGAAGCCCCTCTCCACACCCCATTTCTCTCAGCTGCTTTTAGACACTTTAAAGACTTCTCTGTCTCTCTCTCTCTCTTAATATCTTAATTTTCCTTGAGAACACATAGCAAAAGCCAAATGAGATTGGAATGGTCACCAGCATCTTATTATCTACTTACAGTATATCTTATTATCTGCTTGGACTCTATGAAGATTTAAGACACCCAGGTTCCATGTTTACTTGTATCACTATATTTTGTTTAGATCCTTGCAGTTTAAAATGCTACTTACTAAACATTTGCACAGCTGGAAATAAAGCTGCTTTGGTAAAAGGAAGTATATTAAGTAAAAACCTGATTTGTGTCTTCTCACTGAAACCCGACTTAATAAATTTACAGTTTTTTCCTTACCTGAGGCATCATCAAATGGTTATATATTCCTTCATAAATCAAGAGATATGGGTTGAGTAGGTAGCCTTGGAATAATTCTGGCTGATGAACTTTAAACCACCTGTAAAAATATATGCAGATTTCCATTCTTTGAGGCACTCATATTAGATATTAAAACATATTCCAGCACAATTGTAGTGCTTGACCCCTGGGGCCATATGCATTTTTTGAGACTGAATCTGGAATCTCTTTATCCAACTTAGCCATACATTGTGATCATGTAGAGGTGATGGCTAATTTGTAATATACACATTGATGTAGAAACAGATTGTTTAATGGAATCTTGGAAAGTGAGAGGATGCCTGAGGAGTGGAGAAGAAGTGTACTGGTGACGATATTTAAGAATAAGGGGGATGTGCAGGACTGCAGTAACTACAGGGGAATAAAATTGATGAGCCACAGCATGAAGTTATGGGAAAGAGTAGTGGAAACTAGGTTAAGAAGTGAGGTGATGATTAGTGAGCAGCAGTATGGTTTCATGCCAAGAAAGAGCACCACAGATGCAATGTTTGCTCTGAGGATGTTGATGGAGAAGTTTAGAGAAGGCCAGAAGGAGTTGCATTGTGTCTTTGTGGACCTGGAGAAAGCATATGACAGGGTGCCTCGTGAGGAGCTGTGGTATTGTATGAGGAAGTCAACAAGATGCAGAGGACAGAAGGATATGGAAGAAGATGATCCGCTGTGGCCACCCCTAACGTTAGCAGCCGAAAGAAGAAGAAGGAGATTGATGTAGAAACAGAAACTGTCACTTTAGCAAATGTTTTATTTGTTAACTCAGTAGGGTTTTGTCAGATTGTCAATGGCCCAACTTATAATCATAACTACAAATTAGATTTTATTATTATTCATGGAGTTGAAATTCAAAGTTTAAATATTACACCATTAAATGAAGTTACTTCTGACCACTGTTAAATTCTGTTTGATTTGTTTTTGCCCATGCCAGTACACTCAGAGATTTAAACAAGCACACTGCAACATCTGCAGTAGATTACAGCCCTGTATCAAAATTTGCAGATATTTTGAGAAATTCAAACATAATTGTGAAACAATTTGGATAAGCTGACATCAATGTGAATATAATGTGAATTTGAAAGAGAATTTGGATACAGTTGCTCCCAATAAAACAAAAGTAATTAAAACACATAGTTATTCACCCTGTTTTAATACTTATGTTCTGGAGCTTATATGGAGTGCAATAAAGTTTCAGATCTTCTCAATTGCATGAACAGAGAGTTTTAAAAGTATAAAAATCTCACCTGATAGACCAATTGCACTACTATTCTATATTAACAACAGCAATAATCCTCATTTACTGTTTTGAACAGTGGCTAATCTAAAAAAATGGGAATTCTGATCTAAAAAGCCAAATACCTACAGACAATAGCAGGGCAGATTTTATGAACTTCTTTAATGAGAAAATTGACAATATACGATCACTGATCTCAGAGTCACCTCACAAACTTAGATAGGCAAACCCTGTCTCGTCTTGCACACACCACTTTAGTAATTTAAATATGGTATCAGAACAGAAAGTGATGGAGGAGGTTACTGATGGGGTCCAATCCAAGTCCATTTAGAGCTGTACAGGTTATTAATGGAATTTTATACTCAATCCTGTAAGACACAGAGAGCGAGTGAAGGTGGAGCAGGATGGATGTTGTGTGCTCTCTGTTGTGAGACTGTGCAAGGGCTTTTCAAGCAGAGTTTTGAACCAACTGGAGCTGTTATAACAGATTAGAAGGGGCACCTGCAAGTAGGGAGTTACAGTAGTTGATGCAGAATGTAATAAAAGCATGGACATATTTATCAGCATTAGAAAAGGAGAAGAAAGAATGAACATAGGATATGGTGTGGAGGTGGGAGTAAGAAAGTTTCTTAAAGTGATTTATGTGGGTAGAATAAGGAAGGGAGGAATCAAAAATGACAACAAGACTCCTAGTAGAAGCATGAGGTATGCCCATTGAGCCAAAGTATCATTTGTCAGGTACTGATCTTGACCAAGAAGACTCGGCTCATGGTTGGCATTCTAATTCATCCCACAGGGACACAATCATGCTGGAACACAAAAGTGCCTTTCCCAAACCTTACTACAAAGCTGAAAGTACACAATTGCCTAAAATGTCTTTGTGAGCTGTAACGTTAAAAGTACCCTTCACTGAGACCATGAGACCTAGCCTAAGCTCTAAAAAAACACCTACAGACCATTATTCCTCCTCTACCAAACTTTACAGAAGGCATCTGCCAACCCAGATTCCATTAGACTACTGGATATTTAAATATGATTCATCACTCCAGAGAATACTTTTCCACTGCTCCAGAATCCAATGAGGGAGTGCTTTACACCATGTGACTGAAAAGGAGCTAATTTTCATAAGTTGAAGTTTAGTGCCAATTATAATGATTTTAGTTTTGTTACAATTTAATTTTAAACAGTTAATCCAGGTGTTAATTTCACTGAGGCGAGCTGTGAGCCAAGAAATCTGTGAGGTACTTTCACTTTAACACTGAAATAGATCTGAGTATCATCAGTAAAAAAATGATATCCCAATCCAAAGCTACAAATAATATGGCCAGAGTGATGTTGTCCCAACACATACTGATCAACCAATTTAAGAGTGGTGTTGTGAGCACCAGGATGAACTTAATTTCATGGCCTCCCCAATCACCAGATCTAAACCTTACTGATGAGAAGTTTTGGTGTGTTGAGTGCAAAGTACGTTTCTACCTCCTTTACCCCTCGAAGAACCGGAGGCAATATCCTACAACTAACAGTTCAGGACCAAAGCTGTTCTGAAAGCAAAGGGTGACCCTAGTACTTATTAGCTCCTTTAATATTTTATTAGTTGTTTCTAGTATTTTTAACACTCCCTGCATCGTCTGTCTGTAGTGCACATTAAGCACATTGTTGAAAGCATCTTTCTCCCTTCACAGTGGGAAATAACTCTGCAGTAAGACATGAATTCAACTTATTCATTAAATGCAAAACATAAACTAACCCTCAAATACACATTAAAGAGACATAAAATAGGACTTGGTACACAACTTCAGTGGTGACACATACTCTACCAAGTGAACTTGGTGCTTCTATGACCAGCACATTTTCATGGATTTGAGCAGGGTTGAAGGACACAGCTCAGATGGAGCGAATCCTTGGTAGTGCCTATGGTTTCTTTGTTCAATTTTCTTTACCTTTCAGAAGAGTATGGGTCTGATAGTGTGTGTCCATGTGTTTTTTTGTGATGTCCAGTTAAAATTCTTCTGGCCAGCTGGGCAGCTTATGGCTAGGCCTCTGGGGACTGACCTGATTAGCGTGGCCACGGCAGCTGGACGCAGTGAAAAGGACTGACCTGGTATACAATTCACAATGTCCAGCCGGGGGGAGGGCGATGGGGTCACAGCTTTTTCAGATCACCAGAAGCCAAATAGCCATCTGTCCAAAAGGCTGCTGTCTTTTTTTTTATTATTTTCATTTACTTTAATACTTTTATCCTGAATAGTTTCCTAATATGAAATTGTAAAATATACTTTGCAATATTTTCAAAAGTCAGTTTCTATGATTAATTTCAAATTTTTCTGATGACATCTAAAAGAACCCCAAATGGTTTATTTGTTCAGATATTTTACTGTTATTCTTTTAGTATAAATGAGGCGCACTGGTTGTCAGCTTTTAATTTTTTTTCAGAACTTGTGTTTTATATAGGGTGGTGTAGTGGTTAGAGCATCTCCTGAGCTTGAATCCAGTCTCAGCCTGGTCACTCTCTCTCTCTCTCTCTCTCTCTCTCTCTCTCTCTCTCTCTCTCTCTCTCTCTCTCTCTCTCTGTCGTCCCCATGTCTAATGTGAGTTTTGTCCAAGGTTCGGTTGGTTTGTCCAGAGCTGGTTTCTGATGTGTATTGGAATAAAAAGGTTTGCAAAATGAATGAATGCTTTACATGGATTTACCAAATTTCTTATGTTATCTCATCTTCTTAATTTTAAACCCATAAATAAGTGTCCTATACACTATACACTTAATTTTCTCTAAAACTATTATCAATGGCTTTTTAAATCTCTGTATGTTCATAACAGAACGCACTTCCTAAAGTATTAATGGGCTGATTGATATTATAGTGCTGCTGTCACTGGCGTTCTGCAGCTCATGGGCAATGCAGTATTTAGTGGATCCTGTTGTTGTTCAGGTGCGTATTACTGTAATTCACATTTGGACTCATTAATCACGCCCTCTTTATGTGTTTGGCAGAAATGGACTCTAGACATGAGCAAATAAACCATGTTCATTTCCACGACTGGATTATCATATCATTGCTGCTGACTCATTGCTGGTTGGATGTCTCTCATTTTTCTGCTGTCTGGTATGTTCTCTGTTTTGTTTTTCCTTCCAGAGCAATCCAACTTCTCTGAAACTTTAATTCAACAAGTTGCCGGGAAAATTCCATATGGATTTTGGTCCTTGCTGACTCAGTACCATCAAGTATTTCCGGCAGATTTTCTCGTCCACACATTCATGTTGCAAAGCTTCTGTTCTGCCTCTTTATTGGATTGTGCAGACCATTGAAGTAAACTGAAGTCCCTGTTACAGAGTTTTGTAACAGAGCCAATACAGATGCAACAACACACAATGATTTTAAAAATACATTTCAGGGCTTTGATGAAAAAGAGCTGGTGACATTGTCACCTATTTGACAGGAAAATACAAAGTTTCTCTTTGAAAGTTAAAAGCAAAGGTAATACTGGGAACTAACAATTCATACACTATATGACCAAACATGTGTTGATTCCTGAGCACCATGCCTATATGAGCTTGTTGGGCTTCCAATTCCTAAACTATTAGAATTAATATGTAATTGTCCCTTTTTTACAACTTTAACAACCTTCACTCTTCTGAGAAGGCATTCTACAACATTTTAAAGAGTGTTTGTGGGAATTTATGCTCATTCAGCCAAAGGATCATTTATGAGGTCAGGTACTGATCTTGGACAAGAAGGCCCAGCTCATAATTGGCATTCTAATTCATCCCACAGGGGCACAGTCCTGCTGGAACAAAAAGGACCTTCCCCAATTGTTTGCCACAATGCTGAAAGTGTACAAATATTCTTTAGCTGGGACCAAGGGACCTAGCCTAAGCCCTTAAAAAACAGCTCCATCTGCCAAACCGAGATTTGTACATCAGACTACCACATGCTGAAGTGTGGTTCATCACTCCAGAGAACACATTTCCACTGCTCCAGAGTCCAATGGCAGTGTGCTTTACACCATTACCTCTTTATGCGCACTACAGTTCAGCTCTTGGTGTTCCCGATTTGTGAGTTTGCATGGTGTATCACTTTGAGGCTGAGCTATTGTTTCTCTAAAACATTTCCACTGACATACTGACTTGCAGCAAAGGTGGCATCCTATGACAATGCCATGTTTAAAGTCACTCAGCTCTTCAGTATGACCCCTTCTACTGCTAATGTCTGTTAATGGAGATTATGTTTGTGATGTTATGCGGCTGTTAACAATGGGTACACATGAACTAAATAAACTGGAGGGATGTCCACATACAGTATTTTTGGCCATAGAATGTATACTGTATTTATATCTTTAAAACCCATTTCCTATACCTGCTTAATCCAAACCAGGGAATCATAGAGTGCACCCTGGCTACAATGGGCACAAAGGAAGAACCAACATGGACAAGAGTGCCAACAACAACAATAACAACATTTATTTATATAGCACATTTTCATACAAAAAGTAGCTCAAAGTGCTTTACATAATGAAGAAAAGAAAAATAAAAGACAAAATAAGAAATTAAAATAAGACAACATTAGTTAACATAGAAAAGGAGTAAGGTCCGATGGCCAGGGTGGACAGAAAAAACAAAAAAAAAACTCCAGAAAGCTGGAGTAAAAAATAAAATCTGTAGGGGTTCCAGGCCACAAGACCGCCCAGTCCCCTCTGGGCATTCTACCTAACATAAATGAAGTAGTCCTCTTTGTAGTTAGGGTTCTCACGGAGTCACTTGATGCTGATGGTCATACAGACTTCTGGCTTTTAATCCATCCATCATCATGGTGCTTTAAGTAGATGGTGGTGGCACAAGCCACCACCAAAAGGACACCAGAAAAGGAAACAGAAGAGAGAGTAGGGGTTAGTACAGATTTTAGAGCCACCATGAATAGTTATTATAATGAATTGGATATACAGAGTATCAGGATTTAAATTACAGTGAAGTTATGAGAAGGCCATGTTAAAATAATGTGTTTTCAGCAGTGTTGTGAAGTTCTCCACTGTATTAGCCTGGCAAATTCCTATTGGCAGGCTATTCCAGATTTTAGGTGCATAACAGCAGAAGGCCGCTTCACCACTTCTTTTAAGTTTTGCTCTTGGAATTCTAAGGAGACACTCAGTTGAGGATCTGATGTTACGATTTGGAATATAAGACGTCAGACATTTTGATATATAAGATGGGGTGAGATTATTTAAGGCTTTATAAACCATAAGCAGAATTTTAAAGTCAATTCTGAATGACACAGGTAACCAGTGTAGTGACATCAAAACTGGAGAAATGTGCTCTGATTTTCTTTTCCTGGTAAGGTTTTTAGCAGCTGCATTCTGCACTAGTTGCAAACGATTTATGTCTTTTTTGGGTAGTCCTGAGAGGAGTGCGTTACAGTAATCTAGTCGACTGAAAACAAATGCATGAACTAATTTCTCAGCATCTTTCAATGATATAAGAGGTCTAACTTTTGCTATGTTTCTTAAGTGAAAAAAATGCTGTCCTAGTGATCTGATTAATATGCGATCTAAAATTTATTTACAGTCAACAGTTACCCCTAAGCTTTTTACCTCCGTTTTGACTTTTAATCCTAATGCATCCAGTTTATTTCTAATAACCTCATTGTATCCATTATTGCCAATCACTAAGATTTCAGTTTTCTCTTTATTTAATTTGAGAAAGTTACTATTCATCCATTCTGAAGTACAAGTCAGATATTGTGTTAGTGAATCAGGAGATTTGGGGTCATCAGGTGCAATTGATAAATACAGCTGTGTGTCATCAGCATAGCTGTGGTAGCTCACGTTGTGCCCTGAGATAATCTGATCTAATGGAAGCATGTAGATTGAGAAGAGCAGCGGACCCAGGATAGAGCCTTGTGGAACACCATATAGGATATCATGTGTCTTTGAGTTGTAATTACCACAACTAACAAAGAATTTTCTCCATGCCAGGTAGGATTCAAACCAATTTAAGACGCTGCCAGAGAGGCCCACCCATTGACTAAGGCAATATACTAAGAATATTATGATCAATGGTGTCAAATGCGACACTCAGATCTAAGAGGATGAGAACAGATAAATGGCCTCTGTCTGCATTTACCCGCAAATCATTTACTACTTTAATGAGTGCAGATTCTGTGCTGTGATTTGTTCTAAAACCTGACTGAAATTTATCAAGAATAGCATGTTTATTGAGGTGCTCATTTAACTGCATAATGATTGCCTTCCCTAGAATTTTACTTAAGAAAGGCAGGTTAGAGATGGGTCTAAAATTTTCAAGAGTAGAGGGGTCGAGATTATTTTTCTTAAGTAGGGGTTTAACTGCAGCAGTCTTAAGACAGTCTGGGAAGACCCCCATATCTAATGACGAATTTACTATGTCAAGAACATTATCAATTAGCAAGCCCGATACTTCTTTGAAAAAATTAGTTGGTATTGGGTCAAGGACGCAGGTGGATGGTTTCATTTGAGAAATTATTTCATGAAAATCAGGTAAATCTATCCTAGTGAAAGAGTTTAATTTGTTTATAACGGAATACTGGGGTTAAGGAGGATCCTTAGTTTTGGGGGGATATACTATTTTATTTCTAATATCAGTAATTTTTTGATTAAAAAATACAGCGATAGCCTCACAGGTTTTACTGGAAGTACTTAGGAGGCATTCCTTTGAGTTATCTGGGTTTAACAGACGATCAGTCGTCAAGAATAAGACTCTGGGATTACTAGCATTGTTATTTATAATCTTAGAGAAATAGCAGCGCCTCTCAAGACGGACTGTGTTATTGTATTCTGTTATTTTAACTTTTAATATCTCATAGTGGATACTCAGTTTAGTGTTTCTCCATTTACGCTCAGCTCTACGGCATGTTCTCTTTAAATCAGACACTCTTTGGGTCTTCCATGGTATAACAATGCTAGAAAATTTTTTAACTGTCTTTTCAGATGCAACTATGTCAACAGCAGCTCTCACCTTAGTATTAAATCTTTCCACCTTACTATTTACATTATCCTCGCTATTATAGTTGGCACTATAAACGGACTGATTGCTTAGAATGTTTGAAAGTTTTAAAGCTGCTGATGAGTCAAAGAAGCGTGTTTTAACAATATGCTTCTCATGAGTGTTTTCTATCATTATTTCTATATTAAAAAGTAGAAGAAAATGGTCTGATAGACCCGTATCAATGACCTGCTTTATATCAACTTTTAGTCCTTTAGTAATCACTAAGTCTAACGTATTACCTGCTTTATGTGTAGGCTGATTAACGAGCTGTCTCAAATCAAAAGAGTCCAGGAGGTTCATAAATTCTTTTACTTTTTGGTCACACTGATTATCTAAATGAAAATTAAAGTCGCCGACTATTAAGAGTGTGTCATAGTTCGTAATTAAAATTGACATTAAGTCAGGGAATTCCTCAAAAAAAGACACGTTGAATTCAATTCATAACTGAGCACATGCCCAAAATCACTCATTCAAGAACTATTTATAGTCATCACTTAATCTATTTGGAGTACCCATAACAAAAATCAGTCTGAGGACAACTTAGGAGAGTGAAAGTGAAAAGTAAACATTTTCCTAACCTACATAACTTCATAAAACTGAAATAAACCACTATAATAGTGAAAGTATGAAAAGAAGACAAAGAAAAATGACAGACATGATGATGTACCTTTTCCGTACCATTTTGATAGCAATTAAAGTATAAATCAACATTAAAAAACTAACAGCTCAAAAAGTGCCAGAACATTACAGAAAAAATTCTAGAGTTATAGTTTGAACTCAGAGAAAGATTCTCGCTGCAACAGTCCCTTCAGTGTCACAATATCTGATAGAGCTTTATTTGAACAACATCAAAATTCAGCCAGAAAAGGCAACACAAAATGCAGAGCAGGAAATATTTTGTACTGTTTGTGCCTGTTATGAACTCATTGAATAGAGGGAATAACATTACAAATGAACCTGCAACAAAGACTGAAAAGCAATTAAAAAGCAAAAACTACCGTCTTACACGTTTGTTGTGCAGGATGAAGTTTTGTTGCTGTAATGTGCACAGAAGAGTGATGCAATATGAAGTGAGGTGTGATCAGGAGTTCACATTTGTGGGGGGGGGGGGGACACCTTATTGCTTCAAAGTTATCAGAACATCACAAAGAAGATTATTGCTTTGATGGTGCATGATGCAGCATACCAGGTTAGTGGCTATAAAGAGTGATGTGGTGTGAAATGCGATGAAGTGAAGATGGCTCTCCAACGTCCAAACTACTAACAGATTTTTAATGCACCACTAGTGTTTGTGGTCAACCAATCAGCAAAATTCACTTTCCAAACCCCACTCACGAAAAGTACATACTGTAGTGTAGGAACTAAAAAAAGTACTAAAAACTACCTACCAGGAACTACAAATGGTCAGTGATCCTGTGGAGAATGCCACAAAAGTTCTTGAATTTCTAAAATGTACCTTCTTCTTCTTCTTCTTCTTTCGGCTGCTCCCATTAGGGGTTGCCATAGCAGATCCTCTTCTTCCATATCTTTCTGTCCTCTGCATCTTGCTCTGTTACACCCACCACCAGCATGTCCTCTCTCACTACATCCACAAACCTTCTCTTAGGCCTTCCTCTTTTCCTCTTGCCTGGCAGCTCTATCCTTAGCATCCTTCTCCCAATATACTCAGCATCTCTCCTCTGCACATATCCAAACCAACGCAATCTCACCTCCCTCACTTTGTCTCCCAACCGTCCAACTTGAGCTGACCTCTGCCCCCAAAGTGGCATAGGGTTTAAAACTGTTGCCTCTCAACTTCAGGGCCAGGGTTAATGTTCTGGCTTAGTCATGTTTTCTTATGTCAAGTTGTCTTGAACTTTCTTTCATATTACAGTATGGTAATTGGTGACCCAAAATTGGCTTAGTATCATTCAGCGTGTGTGCAAGAGTCTGTCCATGCAGTGGACTGGAATCCCATGAGGGGTTTGTTCTTGTTTTGCAATTATGACAGATGAAGTGTGTTGACTTCTGATCTACAAAGTTTATCTCACTTTTGTCTGAACAGAAATGCACCTTGGTTTCTGTATTGTGCCTGATTCTAATGAGACAGACCATATCACTTTGCGCTTTTCTAATTATTCTATTATTATCTATATATATAATTCACTAAGCCACCGACAAGTAGCCATCCATGGAAAGCACGCAAGACAGCCACGCCCACCAACTCTAAGACCATTGGATACGACGAAAACTCGCAGAGCCACGCCCACCACCTCGGACGCAGCACCTCACAACACAGGGCGTCATTCACGTTCATCTCTGCTAGACTCCACATGCACCTCTGAGCCATGTTGACTTTTCATTATTCTTTTCGGTTATGACGCACTCACCACCATCGCAAACTGTTTTACATGCCATGGTCTTAGAGTTGGTGGGTGGGTCTCCGTGAGTTGCTCTTGCGAGCGGCCACATGACCAGGCGGTGTGTATGCTTTGAGAATGAGGGTGGACGCGGCAGGACCATGTAAGAAGAGTCATGTTTGTCGTGGATGTGAATCGCTGAATGAGCGTGCGACGGCGGTCCTCCAATTGTTAGTCACAGACAATTGTATGTTTCCCTCTCAAAACACAATGAAGGAAGCAGTCTTTAAAAAGCAATGAGCCCTGTGCCTCTGTTTCATTAGTGTCTCACCTGCTTCACCGATGCAGGCCCTGCAACAGTCAAGACGCTCTCTCAGCAGCTGACCTTCTACACAAGCTGTGTGTGTGGGTGGGTGGGTGTTAGTTAATTAGTTACTTGAAGGATTTCAAGATTTAATATGCACAAGCAGTAACACTGCAAAAGCAGCCCAAACCAGAAAAGACGGCTGGCAAAAAGTGACCGACAAATTAAACGCGTGTGCATTGTACTTACTGAAAGCAGCGTTACGGATTTTGCAAATGTTCAGTTTTTTCCCTCCTTTAAGACAACTGTGTCTTTCTGGAAGTGTTCAGCCATCGATAAATAATTATGCGGCGTATGCCTGCAGGAACACGTGTAGCAAGCGAGAGAGAGAGCGAGAGTGAGCGACACACACACACATACAGGCGCGTGCGCGAGAGAGAGAGAGCGCTGGACACATAAGAATAATAATGCTTCATTACATTGATATAGCGGTGTTCTCAGTATTCAAAGCGCTATCCACACAGGGAGGAACCGGAAAGCGAACCCACAATCTTCCACAGTCTCCTTACCGCAAAGCAGCAGCACTACTACAACGCCACAAGGCAGTTAAAGAATGCACCAGGCTCGATTTTCTTTTCATTTCTGTTTACAGAGATCGTGTCGGGCCCTGTGCCTCTGTTTCATTAGCGTCTCACCTGCTTCACCGATGCAGGCCCTGCAACAGTCGAGACGCTCTCTCAGCAGCTGACCTTCTACACAAGCTGTGTGGGTGGGTGTTAGTTAGTTAATTAGTTACTCAAAGGATTTCAAGATTTAATATGCACAAGCGGTAACACTGCAAAAGCAGCCCAAACCAGAAAAGACAGCTGGCAAAAAGTGGCCGACAAATTAAACGTGTGTGCATTGTACTTACTGAAAGCAGCGTTATGGATTTTGCAAATGTTCATTTGTTTCCCTCCTTTTAGACAACTGTGCCTTTCCGGAGGTGTTCAGCCATCAATAAATAATTATGCGGCATATGCCTGCAGGAACACGTGCAGCGAGCGAGAGAGAGCGAGCGACACACACACACATACACGTGCGCGAGAGAGAGAGTGCTGGACACATAAGAATAATAATACTTCGTTACATTGATATAGCGGTGTTCTCAGTATTCAAAGCGCTATCCACATAGGGAGAAACCGGGAACCAAACCCACAATCTTCCACAGTCTCCTTACTGCAAAGCAGCAGCACTACTACTGTGCTACAAGGCAGTTAAAGAATGCACCAGGCTCGATTTTGTTTTCACTTCTGTTTACAGCGATTGGGTCGTAGATAGCATTGTTGCAATGTTACCTTTCTTGGTGGCTTATTACATTATGGATATTTCACATGTTCATTGTTTCCCCTGTGCTTAAAAGACATTAAAAAAGTGTTTCTCAACGGTGACTCCAGAACCTCACAGTACGCAAGCTATATTAAGCGTCAACAATAAAGACCCGCTACACCTTAATCTACAAGTACTGACAACTGTGTCGTTCAGGAAGTGTTCACCCATCAATACATAATTATGTGGCATAGTGGCTAGTTATTATTATTTTGATTATTATACTTAATTGATTTTACGAGGGGAAATATAGTTATTCTCTTCATTTATAGTGGTGCTCTGTCATAGTGACACCTGATAACATGAAATTGTACTGCCAGGATGACATACGCATTACAAAAGCAACAGGAATAAAGCCCTATCAAGAATTATGAATGCTTTGGCTCAAACGTCTGGTTGCCACTAACTAGCAGCCTGGAGTGGCACTTACTGCTACTTGGGAAGGCGTCCCTGTATTCAAATGTGTCACCTTTCAAATTCAAGAATAGCCTGAGATCATTCTGCAGGTTAGACTGAAAAGCAGATATCAGCCCTTAAGGCTCTGTTTGTTCAGCTTCCAGCGTCGTCACTGTTACACTTTCAAGACACAATCTGTTCGATTTGTTTATTACCTGCAGTGCTGCCAGCCATCTGTTCTGAAGATGTTTCTGTGTCGACTCTTTTAAGGCCTGTGAGCTCATTAACCCTTAGGACACAGGATACAAGCTTTTCTGATCCTGAACTCTGGCAAAAGAGGTCCTCCCCCTTAAGACTGATGACCCTCTGTCCGTTTAAACCACCGTGGGGTTTATATTACTATTTCATTTCAATGTATTATGTAAGTATGAAATATGTTGATCAGGAAAGTCTTAGAGTCATTTAGACTTTTCATTTTTCAAACTGTGGGGTAATTACTGAGATGAAGAAAAAAATAAAATTTCTCTGCCCATGATGGGTTTGATGTTTTTGGACACAATTCAATCCATTATAACAAAGGTTCTTGTAGTGATTACCTGTTTTAGTCACTTGCTTCGGTTTTATTTTAGCAGTTTCACTTAATCTCAAAATTGCCATTTTTTAAAAATTGATGCAACATGTGCTCTTCCCACTGCCAATAGCCTTGGTCCAGAGTTTCAACTTAAACAGAATGACTTTAGTGAGAAAAAGTTCAGAAAATCCAAATACTGTCAACTTCTTTTTAGTATTTCTGGTGTGTGTTCAGACCATGTTGTGTGCATGTACTGTATATATATATTTATTTATTTAAAGAGCTTCTGTAAAGAACCACATTTTCTCATGGAGGCAAATATCTATCTATCTATCTATCTATCTATCTATCTATCTATCTATCTATCTATCTATCTATCTATCTATCTATCTATCTATCTATCTATCTATTCACACTTTATATTAATAAGGGCAAGCTCAGGTGGAGCACAATTCATCTTCATGAAATCACACTTTCTGACTGAGTCTATGCAAATGTAGTGTTTAATGTGTGTGGAATATACAGTAAATGAAATTGAAAAATAAATATATCATCCATAACATAACAAGACATAATACTTCATGTAAACAACATGAAATGAAAGTTCTTTTTGTGTGGGCTTTTATATTTTATTTTGATTGTCTATAATGTTATACATCAAAATTAGCTATTCATCCATCCTATTCATCCTACACATCCAATCCATCTATCCTTCCATCAATTTAATAATCTGATTACTCAATTCACAGTGATTCAGTTCATAAGGTGGGAACAAACCCTGGATGGGTCACCAGTCTGTTGCAAGGTGCAGTCACACACTCACTCTTGCTGGGCCAGTTTAAAGCCACCTGTTAATCTAATTTGAAAATCTTTGGGATTTGGAAGGAAATCCCACAAGATAAAAGAAAATGTGTTAATTCCCCACAGAGAGTGGCTCAGTCTGGAATTAAAGCCAGAACTCTAAAGCTGTGAGGTAGCAATGTGAACGCTCAAAACTAAACAGAACCTTTATTTTAACAAAACATGTTAATTAATAATTTCCACTGACATAATCAATGAGTGCTAAAAAAAGAATTTTATCTGAAAATTAAGCTTGTCCAAGGTTGATTCCTGCACAGGCTCTCAGTGACCATGAATTGGAGAAGCCATTTGGAAAATTAATTATAGGGTGCATTAAAATTCATTTCTCAACCTTCAGATAATGGGGCAATTTTATTTAAATATGTATAACAGTCTGTGTTCATGTAGCAAATATTAATCTAGTTGGACTATGCATTTAGCCTTCAGTCACATTATTTAACTTCTAGATAGATAGATAGATAGATAGATAGATAGATAGATAGATAGATAGATAGATAGATAGATAGATAGATAGATACTTTATTAATCCCATTGGGAAATTCACATTCTTCAGCAGCAGCATACTGATACAATAAATAATATTAAATTAAAGAATGATAATAATGCAGGTGAAAAAACAGACAATAACTATGTATAATGTTAAATGTTAACGTTTACCCCCCCGGATGAAATTAAAGAGTCGCATAGTTTGGGGGAGGAACGATCTCCTCAATCTGTCAGTGGAGCAGGACAGTGACAGCAGTCTGTCGCTGAAGCTGCTCTTCTGTCTGGAGATGATACTATTAAGTGGATGCAGTGGATTCTCCATAATTGATAGGAGCCTGCTGAGCGCCCTTCGCTCTGCCACAGATGTTAAACTGTCCAGCTCCATGCCAACAATAGAGCTTGCCTTCCTCACCATTTTGTCCAGGCGTGAGGCGTCTTTCCTCTTAATGCTGCCTCCCCAGCACACCACTGCGTAGAAGAGGGCGCTGCCACAACTGTCTGATAGAACATCTGCAGCATCTTATTGCAGATGTTGAAGGACGCCAGCCTTCTAAGGTAGTATAACCGGCTCTGTCCTTTCTTGCACAGCGCATCAGTATTGGCAGTCCAGTCTAATTTATCATCCAGCTGCACTCCCAGATATTTATAGGTCTGCACCATCTGCACACAGTCACCTTTGATGATCACTGGGTCTATGAGGGGTCTGGGCCTCCTAAAATCCACCACCAGCTCTTTGGTTTTGCTGGTGTTCAGGTGTAGGTGGTTTGAGTCGCACCATTTAACAAAGTCATTGATTAGGTCCCTATACTCCTCCTCCAGCCCATTCCTGATGCAGCCCACGATAGCAGTGTCATCAGCGAACTTTTGCACATGGCAGGACTCCGAGTTGTATTGGAAGTCCGATGTATATAGGCTGAACAGGACCGGAGAAAGTACAGTCCCCTGTGGCGCTCCTGTGTTGCTGACCACAATGTCAGACGTGCAGTTCCCAAGACGCACATACTGAGGTCTGTCTTTAAGATAGTCCACGATCCATGCCACTAGGTATGAATCTAATCCCATCTCTGTCAGCTTGTCCCTAAGGAGCAGAGGTTGGATTGTGTTGAAGGCGCTAGAGAAGTCTAGAAACATAATTCTTACAGCACCACTGCCTCTGTCCAAGTGAGAGAGGAATCGGTGTAGCATATAGATGGTGGCATCCTCTGCTCCCACCTTCTCCTGATATGCAAACTGCAAAGGGTCAAGGGCGTGTTGAACCTGTGGCCTAAGGTCTAATCTAATCTAATCTAATCAATGGGTATGTCAGATATACCAAATGTTGTTGCTAATGTCATCATCAGACATTCAGGATTTAAATTACTTAAATATCACTGGGCATGTCACATTTAGCGATCATGTGGCAACTTTCCAACACAGTCGTGCTTGCCCCTTTTTCTGACAGTCAATAATATGCTGCTTGATGGAACAAGTGCTCTACAAAAGGTTAACAGCTATGGCAAGTTCAGCCTCAATCTCACCCCTTCTTTCTTTTTTTCATTCTGTCGTGGTACATAAAACACAAGACATCAGACAGACGAGCTTCTATTCTGTTTGGAAGATCCAATGCCTTGTGTTCATTTTACTTCATCACTACATCCTGTGCATTGTACTTTCAGGTGAGCATTCATTGGTTGTTAGCTCTCATATGGACTGAACTTGCCCCTACAATTAAAGACAAAATCTAACTGGTTTGATTATATTGGAGTGAATCACAAACTAGTTGGAGTTAGTCACTAGGCATGTCACATTAGGCAAACAGATTCATGGAAGTGTGCTGCTGACTGCCTCCAACTGCCTCTGTTGAAGCAGGATGACACAGATGGGGCGCCCTCAGCCCCAAAGAAGGCACTCGGAGACTTCAGAATAGACAGCAGAATTAAGCTTTATTGTATGGCGCGCATATAGACTCAATTAAGATGGAACAATGAGCAAACAACTAAAAGCAACTCTTACATTTATTACAATTCTTATCACACAAGTAATTATTCATCCTCATCTGACTCCTAGCATTCCATTGCTCTAGTAACCTTGGATCTTCAAATGAGTGTCTACTTACCAAGAGCTAAACTTAAAAGAAGTGGTGAGGCGGCCTTCTGCTGTTATGCACCTAAAATCTGGAATAGCTTACCAATAGGAATTCACCAGGCTAATACAGTGGAGCACTTTAAAACACTGCTGAAAACACATTACTTTAACATGGGTTTCTCATAGCTTCATTTTAGTTTAATCCTGATGTTCTGTATATTCAATTAATTATCATTATTATTCATGGTGGCTCTAAAATCCGTACTAATCCCTACTTTCTCTCCTGTTCTTTTTCTGGTTTTCTGTGGTGGTGATCTGCACCACCACCACCTGATCAAAGCACCGTGATGACCCTACATTGATGGATTAAAGGCCAGAAGTCCACATGATCGTCATCATCAAATTGTTCCATGGGAACCCTGAATACCATGAGGACTGATTGGGGTCATTTATGTTAGGTAGAATGCCTAGAAGGGGCTGGACGGTCTCGTGGCCTCGGAACTCCTGCAGATTTTATTGTTTTCTCCAGCCGTCTGGAGTTTTTTGCTCCCTGGCCATCGGACCTTACTTTTATTCTATGTTAATTAGTGTTGCCTATTTTTAATTCTTATTTATTTTGTCTTTTTTCTCTTTCTTCATCATGTAAAGCACTTTGAGCTACATTCTTTGTATGAAAATGTGCTGTATAAATAAATGTTGTTGTTGTTGGTCCTGCCTCTAATTGATTCCACCAATAATTCTTAGTTAGGGGGTGTCAAACCCCGCTCTGTTTATCTGTCTGATATGGACTATTCTTGCTTGCTACTATAATTTACAGCCAAACAGTTCACATTTTCTCTCTAAGCGAGGGGCCCATCTTTCTCCAGCTCTCCTGCACATCTAACTTTGGCTTAATCAACTATTGTCTTACATCTTAATGCTTAGTAAAATATAGTGTCTACTTTTTCATGTGCTTATAATACTTTTCTAATACATAGAGATTACCAGTTTTAAGAATACAATTTTCAATACCTCCGACTTGCTAAAATGATGTAAATGAAAGCTATGACTGAAAATTGCTGGAAAAGTCGTCTAATGTTAGGCCTTTAGATGGAAGCCTTGTAGTTAGCACTCCTGTTTTCAAATCCCAGCCTTGTCAATGTCAGTAGGGTTTGGCTTCCTCTGCACTCAGGGTTTTCTCCAGGTTTCTTTCCACATCCAAAGGGTGTTGCTTTTAAGATAACTGAGCAACTTAAATTTGGCACCATATTAATGCAATGGCTTCATGTTCCATCAACGGCTGGAGTGCATGATACTGCTCTTTGTGATCATCTATTGGTGCAAACATAGGATGGATGGGGATTGCATTCCCAAGTATTGAATTAATCTTTTTCTTAAACAAAATACACTCGTAGCAGCCTAAAGTGAAATATAGTGCACCAGTAATGGCACACTGCATGTTTACACTTGAGCTTTCCTAGTTTTCATCCTCTTTCTCTGTACGTTTAGCATTTGTTTGCTCAGAGGTTGATGCGCTTGCTGCTTCTTGAGCAGCTCTTCTTTTCTCCACCCTTGTGGGCCGCTTCTTCTCTCCTTTCGTCAGCATCTCTTCGCGTTAAAACTGATTAAGTCAGTGTTTGTGTTGCAATTACTTAGTACATTTTCCTTAACTTTTCACTTAAGCTGTCACTTAAGTCTTCAATCTGCCTCAAGAATGATTTAATATATGAAGAGGTAGGGGAAGTGACGGCGAGGGTGGTAGGAATGAGAACGGCTCCCATACGCATGCTCTGCATGGCCACCCTGCTGGCCGGTGCTGAGAGTTGATTGTACAATAAAATAAAATAAAAATAAAAAGAGGAATAACCTTGGAGGTCAGTCATCACCCCGAACATGTATAGTAGACGTCACGTAGTATATGTATACCAAATTTTAGGTCAATTGGTCAAACAGTTTGTGAGCTACAGGTGATTTAAAATCCTGGACAGGCAAACGAACAGCCACAGTAGCGTATTATATATAAAGATTACAATGAACAACACTGCTCTGCTGCAAATGCTGTATAATTTCGTAAAACAAAGAGAATTTAAAGAAGAGAGCAAAGGGATACTTAAAAATAACAGAAATAAAAGGAGTTATAACAAAGTACAATTAAAAAGACAAAGAATATATACTGTATTCTGTATATAAATGAGAAATTCAAAAAGTAAAACCAACATTGCAAGGAAAGAAAATCAAAAATGTTACATTTAAATTATAGAAAATCAAAAATAATTGAAGCAGTTAAATGAGGGTAAGCTGAACAGGTTTGTGTCTGCCCATGCTTAATGCATGTCACTCTTGTTGTACAGTTTCAAGGCTTTGAGACCACACACAAATTATGTCTGCGTCTGCTTTCTTTTAGCCTCTTGTTTGTTATACCCAATACTTTATCCTGCTTTGTGATGGCTAAGAGGTTTTGTGAATCTAAGTTGTGTGCTTGTACTTTGTGTAGTCATCAAAAAGATATTAAAAAAGTTGTGAATTGTTAAACCAAGCACATGGAGACAATGAGCATAGCAATGGTACTCAGATGGTCTCATTTTCTAACATTAAAAATTACTTTGTCAGGAAGGATTTTTTTAACCTAATGTTGATATGAAAAAGGCTAGAACCTGCTGCCTTGGACCCAAAGTCCAAAAATTTGCTGCTGCTTGCCTTTAAGATGTTTTTGAGTTTTAAGATACTGTAGGTGTGTAGAGTGTGAGGGAACTTAATTTGAAAGGAAAAGATTTTATCCCAGAAAAATCTTCATAAAACAAGTGTGCGTGGTGCAGTGCCAATGGTCTCTAGCTGTTTTGGGTATCTCACTATCCTTAAAAGCACAGCTTGCTGTTGCAGCACTAGTTGGAATTCTGTTGCGACTTTGCAGGATTGCTCTACTGCATGTGGCTCTAAAGCTTCTCATTTGCATGGTGGAAGGTCAACTCATAGTGGGTCTACTTAATTTCCAGGCTGATGCAATTTTCAATCCTGTAACAATATGCTATAATTTGTAATAGGATGGGATAGTGATACAAGCCTTTAAGTGATATTCACTGACACAGGGGTTAGCACTGTAGCCTCACAGCTTTACATTCCTAGGGTCCAATTGCTGTCTATCTTGGCTTTTCTTTACATCTTCTGTGACCACCAGGGGGCGTTGTAGAATCCACAAACCCAAGTCACAACTTCACAGACACCAGTCTGTGTATAATCAATAAGTATAATAAAAGGGTTTATTCACACAAAAAATGTACAAAAGGTTCCAAAATGGCATAAACCAAATATGACACAATTAATTTCTCTCCTTCTCCGTTTCCACTCCTCCAAACAAGCTTAGTCTTCCATCACCTGACTCTGATTTACCTGGATGTGGCTTCTGGTGTTAGGGCATAGCCGGGTCAATCGGAAGTCCCAAAAAGTAGGTTTAGGTAGACTTTAAGTAGACTTTATTATCCCAGAGGGAAATTTGTTTGCAGCAGTAATGTACAAAAACAGAAGACATTGTTATAGAGATCCAATAGATAAGCAAAGACACAACATTTGACAACCAATGCTATTGCATAAACACACACTCAAGATCAATACAAAAAAGAATAATTACTTTCAACAGCACACAAAATAATAATGCAGAATTTAACATTTAGCATCATCCCTACAAGTAACAGAATTTAAAATGCTTATAACTCTAAGAATAAAAGAGTTCTTAAGCCTGTTGCTCTTTACCTTTGGAAACTGAAATCTGCAGCCTGATGACAACAGCTGGAATTTAGATCAGAGAGGATGGCTACTGTCTGACAGAATTGAGTTGGCTTTCTTTCTAACCTGCTTGAAATACCTTTCAATGATAGAGCTCTGCTCTGAACCAATAATTTTACTGAAAATTTTTATAAAGTTGTTAAGATGATTTATATTCTTGTTGCTGAGGTTTCCAAACCAACAGATAAAAGCAAATGTGACAATGGATTCAATAAAGTGTCATTATGGTTTTGTCCACTTTAAAACAGTTGAATTTCCTAAGCAGCTCCCCATGCCAGCCCCCACGGAACAGAACAGCTGCCTCACAGGACTACAAGTTCTAGCATGCCCTGTGGACGTCCATGTGGGGATCGAACCCAAGGAGGCTCCCGCTTAGCATATTGGGAGAGAAAATATTGAGCAATGTTCATCTCCCCCAGTCCTTATATTGTGCTGGTCTCCTGGCTGGGTAAGTTTCTAGATCAATCTCAGTCGGGATGCCAAACCACACTGTCCATTACACCTCCTATTTCCATCCCACTTTCCAAAGATGTGCTTTCTGGTTGAATTATCCAGCCTCTGTGATCCTACTGTCATTTGTTTGCAAGAAACACACAAATAAGAAACTCATGGCATGTTGCAAGCATAACAATAAACTTCAATAAGAACTTAAATTTGATCCACGTCATTGTAGCATTTCATATAGTGGAGCTTGGTTTAGGGCTGGTTTCTGCCATTGACTGCATGATCTATGAAGTGAATTAGGAGAGTTTGCTAATAGATGGATGGCTGTTATGTACATATATAAACCTTATAATAAGACAATGTTCACATTGAAACAAAGCTGACTAAATTCAAAACCCATATAGATTCATATTCAGGGGTCTGGCATTGGGTCATACCTAAGAAAATTTATTGAAATAGTTACATAGTTAGGAGGTGATGGAACACTATCAAAATTCATGTACAAATGGAACAGGTTACCCTCATTTAATCTAACCAAATGGCATGCTTCAGTTTGTGAAAGGCAGGCTGTAATTCTTTAACCACTCTGAATTTGAACGTTGCTTCCCTCCTTGCACCCAATGCTATCAGGTAGGCTTCAGCTTTCCCTGAGGCTTTGATGGATAGAGCAGGATTCAGAAAATGAACAAGTGCACTCTTAAAAATAAAGGTGCCATAGATCTTCGTCAGAGTGATGCCATAGGGGAACCAGCTTTGATTCCCAAAAAAAAAAACATCTGCATGAAGACTCCAGAAAGAACCTTTTACAGTATTTATTTAGGTTTGTTGCTGGTTTCACACAGTAAATAACCATGAATGGATGGTAACAGATTTGAGAAATACCAATGGGTCATGATTTCAATGGGACTCTTGCTGCCTACAGTAACACAGGCCATTCCCAGGTTTTCTTATTCTGCAAGTTTCCTGCTAGGTAGTCTACCACACCTTAAAGATTTCATTTTTTTTCTACATATTAGAAAGCAATTCAAATGCAAAGAACCCTTCCCAGAATGAAATTGTGCTTATTAAGTAATGGTTCTACAAGGAACCACAAAGCACAGTTATGAACCATAAAAGGCCGTTAAAGAACCGTTATTTTTATATTTAGAAGATGTCACCGTTAATTTAACCTTATACCATTGTGTAAGATATGCAAACTACTAAGACAAAGGGGTTAACAATGAATAAGATTTTTTATTTCAAATTACAAAAAACATTTTGTGAAAAATGGATCTGAAATAATACCCCCTAAGTCCTAGAAAAGTTTTGAAATTAACAAACAAAGACTAGCAGAAAATATATTACTTTTTATCAAAAGTGGTTATTTCAAGAGTTAAAAGATAGGATATAATGCACTCCTACAAAGATCCTTTATTTTATGGAGCAGCCTTTAATATGTTTAGCTGGAGAACATAGTTCTTAAAATAACACAGCTTTGTGGGAAGTTGTGTGGGTCAGCAGATAAAGAAAAGCTGAGTTAGAGCTGATGGCCCTAGCTTCAAATCCCAAACCAACAACAAAAAATCAATATTGCATGGCTCACAATATGAATATCTACAGATATTTATGGTCAATTCACAGGAGTATGCTGTAATTGTTTCTATTTACTGCCTTGGCATAGTGGTGCAGTGGTTGGCACTTCTGCCTCCTGGGTCCACAGTTTGAATCCTGGCCTAGTTTCTGTTAACATGGAGTTTGTATGCTCTCCTTGTATTTATGTGAGCTTTCTTCAAGTACTGTGGATTCCTTTTATACATTAATGTAAGGTTTATTGATGACTTTATACCAGTTACAGTAGGTGTGAAAACGTGTGACTGGTACCTGTAACGAACATTCAGCCCATCCAGTTTGATTCTTTCCTTGCACCTGCTGCTTCTGGGTAAAACTCCATCTCTCTACTAATGAAAAAAGATGTTTTACAAAACAGACAGACGTCCAGAAGTGGCATGGCAGCAAACTGGCCTAGGTCAGCAAATCTGTGACTTTGCCTGCTGTAGCACTTCAGCAATACTGTCAGAGATTTTGTTTTCCTTTGCTCTGTTTCCAGCTGGCCATATTTCAAAGCTTATGCTAATAGAACTTTATATTGGCATGATTCTGCTATATTAAACGTTGATATATGTGTTTATTTAGTAAATACAGTATAAGGTTTGTACTTTATTGTCGTTGAGTTACAGTAAGTGTTCTGAACCTGTACTCAGCGTAGAGTACTATGCAAGAATAAACTTAATTATGTTAAATGGATCAATTTTTTACTGTAATGACTATTTAATGAAGTTCTATTTTCAGCATGCATTTTCCTTTTCTATTAAAAAAAATCTGTATTTAATAAAGATGCAAAATACTCAGTACTTAGGACTATAAAGACTTATTTTATTACATCAGAAGTACTTAGCTGCACAATGTGCCTCTTCATATCAAAACAGATTCATTTTAAGAAGATCTGAATAGAAAAGAGGTACATGTCAGTATATTGATGCCTATGCTTACATGGCCACCTCCATACTCTTGACCCATGGCACTCTGTTCTGGTCTTGGGTACTCCACCAATACACTGTCTATCATGTCATGCCAATGTCACACAAATGCCATTTGTGTGACATGTATCACAGGTCACTAAATAAACTGGGACTTCAGGGCACGATCTATAGTTGGGTACAAAATTGGCTCAAATGCAGGGAGCAAAAGGTTATGGTGATAGGGAAATTTTTCAGAATTAATAATAATAATAATAATAATTCTTTACATTTATATAGTGCTTTTCTCACTATTCAAAGCACATTACATAGCGAGTGGAGAGCTACTTTAACCACCACCTATGTGTAGCATCCACTTGGATGATGCAACAGTGGCCATTTTTGCACCAGTATGTTCACCACACATGTTAGGTGGTGAAGGGGTGAGAGAGATAGCCAATTAGAAACAAGGGATGATTAGGGGGCCAGAATGACTAGGCCATGGTGAGCAGTATAGCCAGGACATCGGGATACACCCTACTCTTTACGAAGGATGCCCTGGAATCTTATATGCACTCCATGCTGGCCTCTCCAGCTCCTTCCAGCAGCAACCTAAGTTTTTCCTAGATGGTCTCCTACCCAAGTACTGTCTGGGCCCAAAATGCTTAGCTTCAGGTGGATGACCTGTTCTGAAGTGCATGTGGTATGGCTGTTGCCAGTTAGAGACAGGAAATGATTAGGAGACCAGAATGACTAGGCCATGAAGGGCAATTTAGCCTGGACTTTAGGATACACCCTGCTGTTTACAAAACATGCCCAGGGATCATTTATGACCACAGAGAGTCAGCACCTCAGTTTTACCTCTCATTCGAAGGACATAGTCATTTTCACAACAGTGTCTGGGGCATTGAGATCCACATTCAGACCACAGGGTGAGCACTCTCTGCTGCTCTCACCAACACCTCTTCCAACAGAAACTTAAGCTTTTCCTAGATGGTCTCCCATCCATTTACTGGCTGGGCCACAGACATGCTTAGTTTCAGGTGGATGACCTCTTCTGAAGTGCATGTGGTATGACTACTGGCTAGATGATATTAAAAGTGGTGTTACCCTGGGATGCTGCTCTTTTTAACATAAATAAATGACCTGGACAAGAATATAATCAATATGTTGGATACGTTTGAAGATGATATCAAACTTCTTGGAAGGGCAGATAATGTAGAATCAGTGGAATCATTACAGAGAAGCTGTGACAACACACTGGCCCGGGCAGATTTGTGGCAGATGAAATTTAATGAAAGTAAGTATAAGATATTTTACATGTTCAAAGTAAAAATGTTACATTTGAAAACATAATGAGAGGTTTCAAATATTAGAGTACCCCTCAAGAGTAACCTCAAGAGAGGTTATGCTTGAGCTAAATAATGCACTGGTGAGACCTCACCTAGAGTAGTGTGCTCATTTTTGGCCTTCACATTATGAGAAAGACAAAGCAGTCCTAGAGAAAATTCAGAGAAGACCAACTAGGTTTATTCTGGGACTAAGAGACATGAGGAGAGATTGAAGGAGTTGAACTTTTAAGTTTAAGCAAACAGAAATTAAGAGGAGGCATGATCAAAGTGTTTAAAATTAAGAAAGGAATTAGCATAGTGGATCTCAGTTGTTATTTTAAAATAAATTCTGCAACAAGAACATGATGACACAGTTGGAAACTTGTTAAGGTTAAATTTTGCAGAAATATTAGGTTTTTCTTCATGCAACAAACCAAAGAAACATGGGATAAATTACCATGTAGTTCAGTGAAGAGCAGGACTTTAGCGACATTCGGATCGCAACTTGGTGCTATTTTGGACAATCTAGCCGAATAAGGTAGACAATTTTGTTGGACTAAATGGACCATTCTCATCACAACTTTTCTAATGTTAAAAGAGCACTTGCCCACATACCATACATACACACTTTGTGGAAGAAGGAAGCATGTAGATAACTGGTGCTGCTGGGATTTGATTTTCAGATTGATCCTGTTCTCTTGGTATTTTCTTTCCAAATGCATACCATCTAAGCCTTGTGCTGTGAATAACTTTCCATTGCTGCTACTGGCACCTGAGAATATTTTTACAGAGGCTCCAGGTGAAGGAGTTTGTTTCTTAGTGCAGAAAGAATTGTCTGCAACTTAACATCAGCAAAATCAAGGAACTGGTTATAGTGATGTCCAGTCACTATACAAGGAGCAAATGTCGAGGTGGTGCCCTGCTACAAATACTTCATCGTTCACATCAAAGAAAAGGCAGAGCTTTTTTTCTTAGGAAACTGCACTTTTTTAATGTGGGTAATGGCATCCTTTACATGTTCTCCGGCTCTGTGATGGCCAGCACAATGTTCTATGCTATGGTGTATTGGGCTGGTAAAATCATTTCAAAAGAAGCGCACTGAATCAACAAACTAACTAATAAGGCACGCTCAGTTATGGAATGCACTCTCGACCCTCTAGAGATAGTAGCAAAGTAAAGAATGAAAACAAAACTGAGTGCCATTATGAACAATGCTGCCCGTCCTCTCTCTGACACACTAACACTGAGGGCTTTCAGACAACAAATTTTTCAACAGAAATGAGTCAGGAAACTCTACTGGGGACTCCATTTTACCAAACTGCAATACACCTGCATAATGCCTCACTGTACCAGTTACTGCTTTTTTTATCTGTGGCCAAGTATGTAGTTATTTGTTTGTTTTTAGAAGTGTTGGTGTGTATGTAAGGGGGATATTGTTGTTTGTTATAATATTCATGTTTTATTGAGCTTTCACAAAAAGCTAAATAAACCCCTTGAGACAAATAAAGTGTTATCTATCTATCTATCTATCTATCTATCTATCTATCTATCTATCTATCTATCTATCTATCTATCTATCTATCTATCTATCTATCTATCTATCTATCTATCTATCTATCTATCTATCTATCATGAATAGATATTATTCCAATTGATCAGATTAGCTGTGTTGTCTCCAGCAGTGTCTCATGGTTTCCCATAATGAAGGGCAGCAAAGTCAGTTATCTGAGTAATACAACATGTAGCTCAGGATTTTCCTTATTATATCTTTTAGTTATGGAATATCAAGCAATACGCAAAATACTCCATTGCCCCATTACAGCTCAATTTTAGCTGAACACTGAAATCGTACTCTGGTACTATAGAATATGCAATTAAGTTGCTATGGAGAATGTTATTTCTTAGGATATTCATATCTTAAGTAGACAAATCACATCATACATGAAAACACACTCTGCAAACAGAAGCAACGCCACCTTATTTTATGCAAATATCAAGCACAGTCTCCCCTTTTCTTATGCACCTGTATTCCAAGGTATTGGGTATTTTGCATCTTCTTCCATGTTGGGCGTAAAAGGCCACTACAGTTTGGCTGTAATCCTTTCCTCCTGCTGAATACCATCTCCCTTTAAACTGTGCACTTCCTGCCATCAATCACTGCGCACACTTTCTGACTGTTGGAAACTCTCAGTAGTTCTGCTTCAGGTTTATCTCAATAATGGGCTTGACAGGACATCCTCCTGATTTCTAAAAATATCTGGTATTTCTTGTCCCAATTACTTAATTTTAAACTTTTCAGCAAGTGTTTTCTTCTAAAATAGATGTTGACAGTCAATGTCACCTGTTTGTTTTGTGCACCCACATGACTGGAGAAGGGCATTATCTTCACTGCCCTACAATAGTACCTTTTTGTGCTGCTTATTGGCTAATGAAAAGTGCATCAAGACAAATCTGGACATTCGGAAACTTTCAGCACAGGGCACTGTTAGTAGCAACACAGACAGACAGCCTAGTTGTGTTATTCATCTGTTGAGCGTGTCAGTAACGTATAAATCTGGATTCTTTTTTTGAAAAACAACTTAATTTCTGACCACCATACCACTGAACATAATTTAAAACTACCAAATGCATTTATTGATGAAAAATAAATATTCACTTTCAAGTAGATTTATGATTCGTATATTCTTTTGGTAAAAGCAGATGGGATGGCACCCTAGTGTCCATAGCGGACTAAACGCCTCTGTTTTTCTCCCTTATTTTTGGTTAATTCCTTTTTCACTAATAACAAGAAATGAGAAAGTCAAATTCTTGAGAAATAAGCTATAATACAATGAACCACACAACTAGAAAAGATGAGACTGCTGTTCAGTAGAAGTCATTTCTAAATTTTAAAGAAAGGACACATCAAATTAGCATTCATTTCTGAGACTATAGACTGACATCTAGAGCAATCCATGTGATTAAACACAGAATTCAGTTTTGAATTAGACTGATATTAAATTAATAAATTGGTCTAAAGAAAAAACTGCAGCTCTCTAGGACCAGAAGTGCGTATCCCAGACATAGATGCATGCTTTTTGATGTGTGCCATAGAAGTGGCTGTTAAAATCTCAGGAATGCTACTTTCTCACATTATGAAAATGTGAAAATGGCAGCTTCTGCTTGTTTGCTTCAATGCAAATCATTTGCTTACACTTATACACACTTTATTTTTAAATTGTGCTTTTTCACAGTGAACACCATGTCACAGCACTTTACAAATACTGAACAGTATGACTGATGATGTACAGATCTTCAAATAACAATTTTTAATTGTCTTGTTAAGGATCACAAACAGAGCCAGAAGTATCAGTTGAACCTGCGGCCTTAAGGTTTAAAGCTCGAGGTCTTAGACACTCAGCCATAACCCCTACTTACAAATACTCCAGCAAGAAAAAGCAGAAGAAGAAACATAGTAAAAGCTTACAGTATTAACAACTGCAGTCTAAAGGGTGCTGTCCGCACTGGACACCGGATGCTCCATCACTTATAAGTGTGTCACTAAAAGCATCATTATTTGCAGTCTCTTGGGCGATTTTAAGATGAGCCTGGAAGGCACATGTCTCTTTAGTAACCTTATCTGCAGCATTTCTTGTAGGAAGTGTCCAGCAATTTATATTGGTGAAACAGATGGCTAGCTGGCTGTTTTCGTAGCTTGTCAGAGCTGTTAGCAAAGAGACCTGCCTAAGTCTGCTGTGCAACATTTCACCTCTCCTGACGATAATTACGCTGATCTTTTTATCCAGGTTCAAATGCACTTATAAAAGGAAAGAAACAGAGACTAACCTTATTGTTGAGCTGGATACTCACAGCCCTCCAGTGATCAGCGTTTAGATTTTCCTCTTATCCCTTTTAAATTCTGAATTGCTACCTTTTACACTTTTCAACATCCTTCTTTCAGCTCAGATAATTAATAATTGAAAGCAGTATGTTTCAAAGTTTTTTCACTTTAGTTTTCAGTATTTATGCCAGACCAAAGTTGCTTTCCTTCTTTAATAATTAGGGTGGCTGCTGACTTGCTTTCTTTACAGGTATGTTCCTTCTTTATGTTTCCATCTTGTCTTGGCTACCCCTCATCACAACTTAGACTCCTTAAGTGAAAACTGCTTGTTACGGCATGATTGGATTACAATGTGATCTTCAAATTAGTCATACTTTTTCATGAAGTGTAAATCACTTTTGTTTACAGTATAAAGCGGGTGTCACAAAAAGCAGACACAAAAGTCATAAAAAGGTTTGGGGCAGCCACCTGTATAATATTCCCTGGCTGCAAATGCTAGCATTGATGTGCTCAGAACGGAGTCCAAAACAGAACTGATTAGGGTTCGTCAAATATGGAGGCTTTAAAGGCCAGAAAAGGAAGTGAAGTCATCGAGGGCTGAAACAAAAGTGTCCTCTTCCATAGGTTCGGACCTGGATGTGATGTCGTCAAAAGGGCCGGAACAGGAAGTCTCTTCGGTCATGGGTTCTTCACCGGAAGTGATGTCATCCAAGGGTCTGGAACTGGAAGTGACATCATTAGGGCCAGGCGGAATTTCCTGTGAACGGTCTGCAGGACAGTGAGAAAAAAGGTCAGTGCACTCCGCCAACCCCTGGTCTGGCATGGAATTACTCTCATTTAGACCCTTTAGCTGCCTCCCATGCACACGTGTGTGACATGGGTAACTCATTTCTTAACCACAAACCCTCCAATTTTCTATCTGTTAATCATTACAGGTTGTTATTTAATAAGGCAGAAAGTTTGAGGGTCCCATTTAAGGTGCAGGACTCCTATATTCATCTTGGTCCCTTCACCTTTATAATTGCATGTTCGCAAATTCCTTTTCCATTCCCATATATCCATACAGAGAGGACAGGATGATCAGTTCCTCTGTTCATTCTTCTATTTCCAGAGTTCTGTAAGAGACTGAGTGTAGAGATTATAGTGAAAAGGAGTCTTCTCATTTCTTCCCCCATGTCCCTGAAGATAAATTAAACATGTTCCTATCTTTTTCTTAAACTCCCCATGAAAGATGCTCTGGAGTTGAACCTGTAGAGCTATATTCTAAGACCATGGCCCACTACCAGTGAGGGGCCTATTACATGGATCAAAAAAGAAGGCAAAAATATCTTATTTATATCAGCCATGTTCAGTGCCTACCATAAATACTGGAGAAGTCAAAATTTTTGCTGTATGTATGAGCAGTTTGGATTTCAGATGAAGAGATAAATATAAGACAAAAGCGCAGATGGTTGACTATGTGTGGGTATTTCTGTGTATTGTATGCAGGGATTACCTTTTGTTTCCTGAGATGATTTACAGTATATTTCTTTGATTACCCCCAGCCCAAATGATCATAACAAAGATTATGGCAGTTAAGATAATGAGCAAGTTTGCTTACTAAGCCAAAGAGAAAGAAATGAATGAAAAGATGTATCAGATGAATGCCACGCAGAGCAATACAACTGCCACACTGCTTTGTTAAATAATTACATTATAAATACATGTAAATGAAATCAATTTCAGATACAAAAATTATTTTACTTCACTTTTTGTGTCAACCTATATATAATGGCTTACGATAAAAACTTAGATCCTCAAGTCTCTTTCTAATGGGAATCACAGCCTTTTAAAACTGAATGAGAAGCCTGCTGGTATGATTGCTATCCACTGAATTAAAATGCTTTGTCTAGGAACCATACCAATTATCAGAGTCACCTCAATAATAAACAGATAGCACTTTATTTGTTCCAAGGATGAAAGTTAGCTTTTCACAGAAGCTCAATAAATAAAAAATAAATATTATAGCAAACAACAACACCTGCCCCTCCCTTTCCTTGTTTAAAGACAAAAAGAGCAGTCCCAGTGAGGCATTATAAAAGCGTATTGCCGTTGGTATAAAGGAGCCCCAGTAGTGTTTCATGTCACACTTCTGCTGAATAATTCGGGGGCTGAAAGTAACATTAATAACACCAGAGATATTTTTATTGAATATGCATATGCTGTTACAGTGTAATGGAGGATTTAAATGTTGGAAGTATATAACTGGTGCTCCGATTTTTAATATAAAGGTATGTTGTGGCTAGTCTGAAAATCAAAACAGCTCATAAATTTCGTAGGTTACTGATTTATATTCTCTTCAAACTATGCAAAATTTTTTTAGATCATTTTTGATTTTTAGTAATACATTATTGATGATTTTGCTCTATTATATGGTGGAATGACATTACATAAAATGTTTATGATTAGGTATAAAAATAAATTTAAAAAATGAAAAAAAATCTTTATTTGTTGGCGGCATGGTAGTGTGTGTTTTCCCAGCTTTACTGCTCTCCCTATATCTCGGTGAGTTTTTCTTAAAGATGTGTGTGTTATGTTAATTGGCAAGATAAGCTTCAGCCTACCTGCAACTGTAACTTGGTTTGAGAATTTTATGTGTGGACCACCATGGCGGGTACTGCCATCCCAACCTGACACAGACAGACGCAGGAGGCACAAGTGCAAACACACATTTTTTATTTTTCTTTCTCCCTTTGTGTGAAACGTCTTCCCCATCTCCCACAAGCACAACTCAGTCCCAAAAGCACAGTCAACACAACACAACACAACTCTTCTTCTTTCTCTTTTTCTTTTGCTCCTCCACTCCTCCAGGCAGGCTTTGTCTCCCTCCTATTGACTCTGGCCCTTGGAGTAGTGTCTTCTGTCTCCTTTTACAAGGCACCCAGAAGTGCTCCAGGTGCTTGTTGATGCATTTCCGGTAGCACTTCCTGGTATAGAGGAAGAGCTGCACTCCAGGGCTCAGCAGTAGTTGCAGAACCCCCTTGCTGCGCCCACGGATCCCAACAGGGCTGTATCCAACTCCAATTCCCATGGAGCCCTGTGGGAGTCTGAGGCACTGCAGCAACCCATGGGGACTGCCACCTAGTGCTCCGGGGGAGGTACTGCTCTGGATATGCTCCCTCTCCTGGTCCTGCCACATACGTTATAAAATACTCCTCCTCCGTCTAAATAAAAGGATAAGTGTCTGTGTGTCTGTCTGTTGCTCTGTCATTCCAAAAGAAGAAAAGAAGGTGTATCACAAACATTTTTGATAATGAAATGCATTGCATTTGTCATTCTAATAGATGGTGCATCACAAGCATTAAAAGTGCCTTTATGAAACCAAATGATGAATAATAGAGACATATGCATTGCATGGTGCGCTGGAAAAGTTAAAAGCTGAGGTCTACATTGATTACTTAGATTTCCATCCATCTTAGACAAGGTAGCACAGCTAGCAAGATAATAAAACAGCATTTTCTTTTAAAGACTAATGATAAATAATTAAAGTAGCAACAAATCATTAAGGAAATCGTGCTGCAGAGTGAAAGGTGCTTATGAGAAGATTCATCCTCAATGAAGAGAGTAATATAAAACATCCAGCCACTGGCATAGCTAAAAAAGAGAGTTAGGGTTAGGATTAATAATAATTTAAAATAATTCATAATCTGTAGAGAGTAATTTAAATTATTGTTTTCAATGCATTCATGAATATTATAAGATTTAAAAATTGCTGTCAAACTATAGTCAGCAACAAACATGAGGAAGTAACAATTACAGTACCAGGAAATATAAAGCAAGGAAAGAGTTTTCTATCTTAAAAAGTTTTATGGACACAACTTCTGCTAAAGGTACAGCTGCAAGGTATTGAGTGAAACAGGATTAAATGCTAATAGGATCTGTTATAGTTATTTTTATTACCCATACAATCTCCCTTAGGATCAAAGAGGCCAAAACAACCTTGCTGTCAAAAGCCAGATTAGTTCCTTGGTGTGTCCATTGGATACACTGGCTAAGATGGTCGTTGTTCTGCACTCTGTGTGAGATGCGGACCCGAGTTCACATCCGGGAGCCCAGATGGAATGAGCTGCTGAAGTGCTGCTCAAGTGAATTGAACCTTTTTGAATTACACAGAATGCAAGACAGGGACCCTCATGCTCATTCAAACTGGACCTTTGAGATTCAGCAATTAACCTTATGTGCTGTTTCACTTGCCATTTTAGCAGAGTTAATCGCGGGTGAGTTCTTGCTATTTATATAGTATTATATTCTACTGTGTAAAGATATTTGTGGATGTTTTTTGAGCGTAGACCAACTTGCTCATTTAAGCAAATGCAAATTAAGATGACTGGTGATTTGTAAGTAGTACATATTTTAGTCTCCAGGATTGTGACTTTATTTTTGACTTTCTCTTTTACAACTTTAATCTCCTCTGTCGTCAACTGGCCACATTTCCTCAGTTAATTAATGGACAGAGTTTGTTGGTTTCCATTTATGTTTAATCAGTTTCTACGTTGTTCTCTGTGTGTTTTAACAAATCTGCATTTATATCTGTGCCAGTTTTGTGTTTAGTAATCTATATTTGTATTTTAACTGGCAAATATTTACAGCACTCTGTGTCTGCACTTAGTGAAGAACTTTATACTAAAATAAGTTGTAATTGTACTTATAAAAAGTATACCATGAGTGGAATGGCTTCACAAACATCTGTTTGTAAGTACTGATGTTTAATAAAATGTTTGCATTTAAATTCTCTCTACAAAATTCTATGTTTGTATTAATGAGTCCTTAGGTCTCTAGAACTGGGGGGCAACCAGACTCGGCACTGCACCACCATTCTGGACAGTTCATTAATAGTGTGATTTAAAAATAAGAAGACAACTACGATTTTTAGAGACGCAAATGTTTTATTCACAAAAATGTAAAAGTTACTGAAGCTTGTTGTCACTTTGATAACTCTGCCCAATCTGGGGTTTTGCAGCAACTTTAGCGCCTTCCACAGTGATGCACAGTCATTCCCACTTTGAGAGGGATGTGAGAAGTGCAGTGCAGACTACCATATATATATATACCTATATATATATGCAGACTTACTATCTTAGGCGGCATGGTGGCGCAGTGGGTAGCGCTGCTGCCTCGCAGTTGGGAGACCTGGGGACCTGGGTTCGCTTCCCGGGCCCTCCCTGCGTGGAGTTTGCATGTTCTCCCCGTGTCTGCGTGGGTTTCCTCCGGGCGCTCCGGTTTCCTCCCACAGTCCTAAGACATGCTGGTTAGGTGGATTGGCGATTCTAGATTGGCCCTAGTGTGTGCTTGGTGTGTGGGTGTGTTTGTGTGTGTCCTGCGGTGGGTTGGCACCCTGCCCGGGATTGGTTCCTGCCTTGTGCCCTGTGTTGGCTGGGATTGGCTCCAGCAGACCCCCGTGACCCTGTGTTCGAATTCAGCGGGTTGGAAAATGGATGGATGGATGGACTTACTATATTAAGTAATTACGCCCTCAGCAAGCACTCCAGCCTTACTACTGCTCTCTGAATGGATATATAAAATGTCCTTTTTTTCTTCTAATAAAAGTAATGTTCAGAATTAAAAATGCTAACTGCAGGGTTTTACAGGTAGTCTTAATTTTTCAGCTTACTAGGAATATTACAAACTTGACAATGGATTGTTATTATTATTTTTTTACATTGTGATTTCAAGAACAGTTCTACTGTCAACATCTCTTTCCTTAAACTTGACTTTTAATCTTACTTGTACTTATCATCAGACGCTTGAAAGGTTTAAAGGTCATAATCATTTTCTGACTGAGGAGGTCTTTAAAGCACCAACCCTTATTATCATGGCAGCCCCTGCCCTTGAGCCTATATGTGGAATTAAATAAATAACAGGGAAGGAGGGCAGTGGTTAACTGTCGCCCAGAGCACATCAGCCACATACGGTAGGTATAATGAAAACACAATTGTGGCAAAACCAAAAATCCCAAAAACTGACAATTTTAAGCAATGTTGAATACTAAGTAATATATTGGGTTTTTTATTACTAGTGTTTTAATATATTGGAATGAGGTGACCTCACAGCCTACTCAGTTTGGCCTCCTTCAGTCACTGGAGACACAGGAAGCATGGATTGGAATAAAAATAAAGACTTGTATTGGCGTCTTGAGTTAGAAAGAAAAAGAAACACACACACACACACATATATATATCAGTGTGGATAAATTGCAGTTGGTCTAATTCACATGCTGTTATTCAGTGTTCAAGAGGGTACGTCAATGACAATTTTTCGATAGTGCCTTTGACACTGAGAATGTTAACAAACTGACTCATAAACACACAATAAATAAGAAAAGACAATTAAACAGATTACAATTTAATAACCGGGAATATTCAGAGGGCGGCACGGTGGTGCAGTGGGTAGCGCTGCTGCCTCGCAGTTAGGAGACCCGGGTTCTCTTACCGGCTCCTCCCTGCGTGGAGTTTGCATATTCTCCCCGTGTCTGCATGGGTTTCCTCTGGGTGCTCTGGTTTCCTCCCACAGTCCAAAGACATGCAGGTTAGGTGCATTGGCGATCCTAAATTGTCTCTATTGTGTGCTTGGTGTGTGTGTGTGCACCCTGAGGTGGGCTGGCACCCTGCCTGGGGTTTGTTTCCTGCCTTGCGCCCTGTGTTAGCTGGGATTGGCTCAACGCAGACCCCCGTGACTCTGTAGTTAGGATATAGCGGGTTGGATAATGGATGGATGGAATATTCAGAGTAAAAGAGCTTGAGCAATTACTAGTTAAAAAATACATTTTATTATGTAGCATTTAAATTAGACAATACTAAGTAACAAAGAATAAAGTAAGATCAGATGGACAAGAAGACAGAAAAAAACAAACAAAAGAAAAACTCCAGATGGGCTGGAGGAAAAAAAATCTGCAGGGGTTCCAAGGCCCACTAAATCAGTCTGAATCAGTCAGAACAGTTTTCAGGTTTTACATGAAAGAATTTGATGATGATGGTCATGTGGACATCTGGGGTACTGCCTTCAATCTATCAATGTAGGGACTGCATGGTACCTTGATCAGATGGTGCAGATTGCCACCACTGAAAAAACGCAAAAAGAACAGCAGAAAATAGTGGGGATTAGTACGGAATGTGGAGCCTTGATGAAAATGATAATTCAGTGTTTAACAGGGATACACTAAATTGTAGCTATGAGAACGCCATGTTAAACTAATGGGTTTTTAGCAGTTTTTTTTTTTAAAGTGCTCCACTGTATTAGCCTGGTGAATTTCAGTAAGCTATTCTAGATTTTGGGTGCATAACAGCAGAAGGCCGCCTCACCATTTATTTTAAGTTTAGCTCTTGGAATTATAAGCAGACACTCATTTGCAGATCTAAGGCTATGACTTAGACTGTAAGGTGACAGGCATTCCAAAATATAGGATGGATCGAGATTATTTAAGACTTTGTAAACCCATAAGCAGTATTTTAAAGTTATTTCTAAATGGCATGGGTAACCAATGTAGTGACATCAAAACTGGAGGGATGTGCTTGGATTTTCTTTTCCTAGTTTCTGGCAGCTGCATTATGCACTAGTTGCAACTGATTAATATCTTTTTTTTGGGAAGTCCTGAGAGGAGTGCGTTACAGTAGCCGACTGAAAACAAAAGCGTGAACTAACTTTTCAGCATCTTGCAAAGTTACAAGCTATCTAACTTTTGCTTTATTCCTTAAGTGAAAAAATGCTGTCCTGGTAATCTGATTAGTATGTGATTTAAAATTTAGATCAGAGTCAATGATTAACTCTAAATTCTTTACCTCCATCTTGACATTTAAACCTAATGGACCAAGTTGATTTCTAATACCCTCACTATATCAATTTTTTTCAATACCTAAGATTTCTGTTTTTACCTTATTTATTTTGAGAAAATTACTGCTCAATCTTTCAGAAACAAAAGTAAGACATTGGGTTAGTGAACCATGAGAGTTGAGTTCATCAGGTACCATTGATAAATATAGTTGCATGTCATCATCATAGCTGTGGTAGCTCACGTTATGCCTTGAGATAATCTGACCTAATGGAAGCTGCTTTGGGGGATGTACTATATTATTTTTAATAGCATTAATTTTGCATGATATAAAATATAGCAAAAGTTTCACTGGTAATTTTTTTGATGTATTCCATTGAGTGACTTGGGTTTAGCAATCAATAGCAGGGAATAGAAGTCTTGGATTACCAGCATTATTATTTATAATTTTAGAGAAGTAGCACTACCTCCCCAGACAGACTATGTTGTTATATTCTGTTATTTTAGCCTTCAATATTTCATATTGAACTATCAATTAAGTTTTTCTCCATTTACTCTCACCTCTCCAACATATTTTCTTTAAATCAGACACTCTTTGGGTCTTTCAGGGTATAATAGTACTGGAGGATTTTTTAATTTTCTTTTCAGGAGCGACTAGGTCAGTGGCGGTTCTCACTTTAGCATTAAAACTTTCCACCTTACTATTTACATTATTATCACTTTTGTAGTAAGCACTATAAACAGACTGATTCCTCAGAATGTTAGAAAACTTTGAAGCTGCAAATGTATCAAAATGGCTTTTTTTACCAATACACTTCTCATTAGTTGTACCTATCGGTATTTCTATATTAAATAATATGAAAAAATGGTGTGATAAACCGATACCCACGGTCTGCCTCACATCAACTTTTAATCCTTTAGTAATCAATAAATCCAGTATGTGTTCCCCATGCGTGTGTGCGTGGCTGACTAACATGCTGGCTCAGGTAAAAAGAGTGCAGGAGGCACATGAATTCTTTTGCTTTTGGGTCACTCTGGTTATCAATATGAAAATTAAAGTAGACAACAATTAGGAACCTGGTATAGTTAGTTATTATAATTGACACTAAGTCTAAGAATTCCTCAATGAAAGATGCATTACATTTAGGAAGTGTATACATGTACAATACTAGAGACTGAGAAACTCCTTCAATAACAACGGCAAGATACTCAAAAGACGCAAACATACCAAAACTGACATCTTTACACTTTAACCGGCTTGAGTAAATATTTGCTAAACTGCTGCATTTACTTGCCTGTAATGTGGAGTTGCAGATTCATTTAGAACAGCCACAGTATCAGAGGTGAGCCACGTTTCACTTAATGTAAGAGAGTTGATTTTCCTATCACTAATAAAATCGTTGATGTAAAATATCTTGCTGGTTAACACTTTACCATTTAATAAGGCCATATTTAAGGTCTCTGAAGAACAGTGCTGAATTGGTGGAGTGTTACAGCAGTTTGAAATGGTAATTAAGTTACTTGTGTTAATGCCGCTTTGGTTGGATTTTTCATTTAATCTATAATTTGATGTTATAGTTTTAATACAATGAACATCTAAAGGTGAAATGGTAATTAAATTATTTGCATTATGCCACATTGTCTGAGTTTTTTTACTTAGATGTCGGTTGGCTATTACAGTGTTAATGCAGTGTACATTTGAGGAAGAGCTCAATACAGAGTTATCACATCCTAGCAAGGCATTATGAAAAGAATTTGGATTAGAATTGCATAATCAGGAGAGACAAATTACCTTACAGACACCAAATCTATTAGGATGCAGACCATCTTGTCTGAAGAAACTCGGCCTCTCCCAGAAGAGACCTCAGATGTCCACGTACCTATTGTTTTGTCCCTCACAGAAGCCTTTTGACCAGTTGTTAAGGAAAAGAAAACAGGTTGTATAGTAAAGGAAAATGGAAAGTGCCAGCTCCTATACATTTTTGCAGTCCCATTGTGAATGTGTATATTATGATTACACAAGGAAGTCAGTACATGTTTCCAGGCCATGACAGTCTCATGTAACTTTCCTATTTTTTCTCTCTTCTGCTGCTTCCATTGTTGCATTCAACCCAAAGAATCCAGTGAGAATGTTTGTAAGCACAAGCACATACTCAGCTGAGCTTAGCATTCTGAACTTGTCTCCTGCTTATCTCTTTACACTCTGGCATCTGGACAGAGAATTTACCAGCCTGTGTTGTCATAAGTCTTATTAGTATAGGTCCAAGGCAAAGGTGTAGTGCTCTAGCCTCAAAGACAACATATCTAGTCATGCAAAGGGATTGAAGAGGCAATTCAGTCCATCAACTAGAATGGAAGATTTAGCAGGGAGGAATGTCAGGAAAGGACTAAGGCTTTTCCCCTAGTTCACATTTATATCAGAGATTGCCTGGGGCTCTCCCTGTAGCCCTTCCCTGGTTGTGCATCACTTATTGCTCAGCAGACACAAAATAAAAACTAAGTACACATTAATTGGTTCAATAATTGGTGCAGTGGTGAAATACAAATTTTTATTGACATTATCATTGCTAGACTTCATTTCATTTACCTGTTTTATATGCACATTACCACTTTCTTGCCAGCGAACTGGTGTGGGCAAATAGACAACCTCATTGACTAGAAACAGCTTAGTACCAACTTTAAATATCCTTAGCCTTTCAACATAGTTCAAAAGGATTTGGCATTGCCCAAGTAGCTGTAGTAACAATAGTATATTGATTCTTCATTAAAACTATGTGAATTATACATAACGTTCTAACAGCATTCATATTTCATTTATTTAACACTAATTATGGTTTTGTGTTAAAAATATAAGCTTATAGTGTGAGAAAGTCAGTACAACTCATAAAATGTTTTACTTTTGTAACATATATGGACATATCAAGATGTGATCTTCATTTAAACAGTGTCTTTAGATAAAGGTGATGTTATTGGAGTAAACTAAAAACAATGAAAATTTGAATTTCCAATAATGTGTTCAATGAAAAATTAACAGATGTTAAATTTCCATCTATGGGAAAAGTAAGAACGCCCTTAACTCTAATAGTTGGTATTTCTCCTTTTGGCAGAAACATCATCAAGTATGTATTTCTTATAACTGTTGAGCAGTACCTGACATCAATTGGGAGAAAGGTTGTCCTACTTCTCCATGGAGAATTCTTTTAGCTTGTGATGTTTAAGGGGAGCCTTGTGTGCACAGCCTATTTCAGATCCCCCCACAACATCTAGATGAGATTTAGATCAGGGGCTTTGATATAGTCATTCCAGAAACATCCAGTTCTTTCCTTTCCACTATTTCATGATGGATTTACTGGTCTGTTTACGGTCACTATCATGTTGTAAGGTTCAGTTTTGGTTGAGCATCAGTTTTCTGGCAGATGGTCCATTATCCTCAAGCATACTCTGGTATTATGAAGTGGATTCTGTGATGGTGAACTGCCAAGGCCCCGATGCAGCAAAGCAGCCCCAAATCATAACATTTCCAACACCATGTCACACTGTTGGTATCACATTGTTCTGGTCAAATGCTGTCTTTGGTTTTTGCCAACTACGTCATCTTGTACTGTGACCAAATAACTCTATCTTTGCCTAGTTTTTCTAGAGCATAGCAGTCCTAATCTCTATATAGGTGTTCATGGACAAATTTAAGTTTTGCCTTGATGTTCTTTCTGGACAGCAAAGGTTTCCTCATGGCACATCTCCCATTTAGATATAATGTGTAAAGCCTCTTTCTAATGGTAGACACATACTTTGACATCAACAGCGGCAACAGCTACCTGTTGGTCCTGTGATGAAATTCTGGGATTCTTACAGACTTCCTTCAGTATCTTGCATTCTGCTCTCGGCTGAACTTTCTGGTGTGTCCTGACATAGAAAAGTTGACAGTTGTTTGAAATCTTTGCAACTTGTAAATTATTTACCAGACAATGAAATGGTTGATATTCAGTTGTTTGGATCTTTCAAAACCCCTTGCAAAACTCATATTCATATATATCCTTTTGTTCTGAAGGCCTCAAAGAGCTCTTTCCATCCAGGCATGGTGAGGACACATACTTTAACAACCCAGAGCAAACCAAAATAAATGTCCAAATGTTTAAATGAGACAGGTTTAGACAGAATCCTCCCAAACGATGTTCTAATCATTTGCATCTGTTCTGGAACACCAGATTCTAATTTGATAAATGTATGGGTTACTTACTTTTTCCTCACGCAAACACAGTATTTAAGTCATACAATGGCCTACAAAATGTAAATGTGACATTATGTTTGTTATATTTAAGCACATTTATCTACAGAAACTGTTTAAAAGAAACTCAAAACTTGATATGTCCACATATGTTCAAAAGGAAAAAACATTCCATGGAGTGTACTTGCTTTTTCACATATAAATTCAAATACTATGTTAATTATTCTCAATCAGGAAAACATAAAAAATTAATTTTACTTAATTATTTCTAATTGGTTATACAAGTTTGTTATTTCCTTATTTTGGCTGTTCCACATTTCCCAGCTCCTGCTCTAGATTATACTCTATCTCTGGGGTTCCGAAAACTTTTTAAGCCAAGGTCCCCAAAATATTGTTGCATCTGATCAGGGCCCTTCGCTAATGTAATGCAGATGCGGCGAAGCAGAGCACGTTCTTGGATCTTGGAACTGCCAGTGGTAGTCCCTAACCCTAACCCTAACTACAGTAGACGACGCGTAGAACATGTGAGATACAATATCATGTGATATCACTAGGCTTGGGATACTCAGCCTTTTTATTGGGATACCACCTACCAGAATTGGAATCTTTTGAAGTATCACTGTTTTTAAATTATAAATTGCTTAGTACTGAACTCTTAGTAGGCGTAAGTAAAGGTGATATCTTTTTAACCCCAACAAATCTTGAATTTGGGCAGTTTAATTAAGATGGAGAGTTTTTGTATGAGTTGTGTGTCTTTTCATTTCTGTTATGTGCTCCAAGTGCTTTTTAATGAGTTTATTTAATGTAAGAACATTTGTGTGTTTGATAAGAAATAAAGATTAGAAAGCCTAACATTATATGGTTACATATGAATTCTGATCAAAAGAAAAATAAACATAACCTGAAAATTACATATGACATCATGTCAAAAAGAGACCAAAAACAAATGTCATCAAATCAATGTTAATGTAAAGCCTGCTTCAGTACTGTGCAGTTCTTATTCTTGGCTCAGCCAATTCGGATTTTTAAGAAGAAAGTTACCAAACATTAGCAGCTCTTTCCAAAACAAAGATTTTGGATACTGATTAATATTAACAAACACTAAAATGTCATACATGTTTATTTTATTAATGATTATTAATGTCCATTTTTGTTCCTCATTATATATTCTTCTGCACTTGTCTGCCAATTTTCCAAACAGTTCTAAAAATAATGGTAGACCAAACAAGTTTACTAAAACTAGAAATACTTTAACGTAAGCAGACCGGACGTAAGACATAGAGTGACTGTGTAGACTGCTCATGCTGCAGTAGTGGAGGGGATGAAAAAATGAGCCCTCACCTCTCCTATGACTCTCTTTCACAAAAAAGCAACAGTCTTGGTGCATGGTTCTTAGCAATCCTCTCAGCCCTGGCATGGATTGCCTCAAAGAGCTGTAATGTCAGACTTCAAGTGAGCAGTGGGAGTCTGCAAATTGGGATGAGGAGAATGAACCTTGATGAAGGAAACAGGAGTGGAGTCTCACACCTGGAGCACTGTGAGTTGGAGAGGTGGACTTGAAACACGGCTGAACTTAAAAACACTGATTTAGTTGCTATTTAACTAGCTGCCCTTTTAAAGCCTACTTTTCCCCCATTTGTTTGTCTTCCTCTGTGGACCACCTGAAGCCCTTCTCTAGGTTATAACTACATTGGTATAGTCCTAATATTATTCAGCAATTGAAAATCATTTTGAGTTATGTTAATAATAACACTATGTCAGGCACCTAAAAGACAATCTTTAAAACGGAATCAATTTTTTTAAGAATGTCATCCTCACCAGAACTTCTGTGGACATCCAGATGTTTCCTGGTGGCCATTGCTCTAGCCAGGGGTGAGCAATGTCGGTCCAGGAGAGCCACAGTGGCTACAGGTTTTCACTGCAACACAATTGCTTAATTATAAACCAATCCTTTCCAATCTCAGACCTTATTTAGGCGGAGTGGTGTCTCTGAGGCTAGGGATCTGCACTGGCAATCAGAAGGTTGCCAGTTCGAATCCCATAAATGCCAATAGGGACTCAGTTCTGTTGGGCCCTTGAGCAAGGCCCTTAACCTGCAATTGCTGAGCGTTTTGAGTAGTGAGAAAAGCACTATATAAATGCAAAGAATTATTATTTAATTTTATGTTTTGTTAGTCTGCAATGTAAGGTTATTATATTATAGATATTTTCCTTTCCAATGATATCATCAAAATGATTTGAAGCCTGTCACATTTTCTATTAAGTTTTTTAATAAATCAAACAGTGCATGTTGAACACACAGAAATGTAAATCGAAACAAGCTAGATGGTGAACTGCTAACTACTTTGTCATTTACATCTTATTGCTAATAAGGAGCCATCAAAACAGTGAATGCAGCTGTTTAAGATTGAGATAAGCAATTAAGGGTGGGGAACCTTAGCAAATGAGACCACTAAAATGAAGCATCAAAATGTAACTTAAGCAATAAGTGCTTCATCAGCAATAATTGACTTCTCATTTTAAGAAACTGGGTTGGAACAAAAACCTGCAGCCACTGCGGCTCTCCAGGACCGACATTGCCCACCCCTGCTCTAGTCTATCATTCAGGCTTTCTACATTCACTCACGAATACCTAAGCAGTTCTGATTTGCCTCTTAACTTGATTTCTGCATAATTAATTATTCCATCAACCATTTTCTGAACACCTTATCTTAAGATTGCATTTTGCTGGACTTTTGCATGTAGCTGGCAGAAATGGATGAAATTCAAGAACTAACTATTCCATTTCAAGACAAACTTACCTCACAAAGGAGTAGTTGGCCATTAACTTAACACACATGTCTGGGATGTGGGAGGAAACCTGCAGCAGCGGGGCAAAATCTATGCAGCTGTGCAAATTCCACTTAGGCAGTAACTTTGAAACCTAGTCACCTGCAGTTGTGAAGCAGCAACACTAATCATTGGCCCCCTACTATTCACTTTTGACTTCTTAATGGGTTCTGATACATCTATTGTAAAAAAACAGGTCCTCTAATTATATACAGTATCTGAGTTATACATTTGGAAAAAAATGATAGTTCTTTATGTTTTCCCACTTTTGGCCATGAGCAGTGCTGCATTTCAGACTTTAACAATTAAACCCTGGTCTACTAAAGTCTCTGGATTCTTAATCTTTTAAAAGGTTAAAACAGTGGAAATGTATGAGCTCTTAGGTGAATTGTAACCCCAGCTGGATACCCATTAATGTCTATTGAAAGAGAAGTAGCTCCTACTAACCATGCAGCCTCCAAGGCGTGTACTGGTACAGAAAGCCAGCAATGGGACATCCTGGTGCTTCTTGAGCAGAGCCAGTATACTAGCATATGTCTTCTAAATAAACTCTTGCATACCAAATCTGAGACTAAGGGGCTTCCTTCTGTGAGGTGATCGCTGTTGCACACACTGGGGCAAATACTTTCAAATGGCTATTGATTTTGCCCATCAGCATGAGGTAGCTTTTTCATTCTTTTTCCCTCTGCATCTAGTGACAAAATACAGTACACTGTGTCATTGAAAGTTGTATGTTTTCTAAAAAAAGGAAGTAATATATATTAGTTTTTGATAAGACGAGACGAATCCATTCAACAATCCTTTATTTTTCTCCACCTGCTTCATCCACACTGTAATCGACTCCTGTAGCAGTGGGAAAGAAGCAGGATCTAAACCTGCACCAAATACCACAGGGTTAAAAGCAGAAATAATATTAGATTTACAATCATAAGAAATAAACAAAAAACTTTATCAAGCCAATGTGTCTTAGGCATTCCTGTAATGCAGTTACATTTCTCAGATTTCCACATATAATGTTTTTAGATTTCATAAGGATGCTTAACAAATCACACAGTAGATTCATTTATTTAAGCATCAAAATAAAGCAATGCCTGCTCTGATGCAGCAGACACTGATAAATTGGATTATGAAACACTTAACGGTACCTGGCAGGAGTGATAGGTGTCCGATTCTGTCTTTGACAATCACTTAACACATCTGTTTACTGTAAATTTGAAATCTGCAGGCCTTCTCTTAAGGCCCAAAGGTCTCAATAAAATAGGCATGAGAGAGATGAAGAAGTCTCTGTTAACTTGCCAAATGAAGTATTACAATCAAAGACCCTTTGAGAAATGTTTGGTGTGTCAGATTTTTTGCAGACATGGTATACTCAAATTAAATGAAAGAAAGGAAATTGATATATTTTTGATGGATTGTACTGGCCTTAGTAATGAAGTTTTTGTGTATGATCATACTTATTTTATACTAGTCACATTAACTGACAAAGACAGTAACAGAATAAATATCTGATATATGATATCTCTCCCCTATGTGTGCTCTGTGTTCCTCGTATGCCCTTCCTCGATAACCATGTGTGTCTGACCCTCCCTTGACCAGCATGCCCTGTGTTGAGCACATTCAGTCATTTTATTGTGCTTTTCTCTCTTCCTATATATTTTCTGAGTACCATCAATTACCTGTTGTGAATGCATCATTCATATCCTTATGGATACTTCGTATCTGTGAAGGTGACTCTCAGTGTTACCCCTACCTCTTTACTTGTCCATGTGTGTCTCAACTTCTCTTGCTCGGCACTTCCTCTGTCAATCATGTCACCAAAGCCAAACTGACCAATCAGACCAAAGTTATACTGACCAATCAGATTGCTTGGAGGGACTGGACACACACACACACACACACACACGCACACACACACACACACACACACACACACAGATGAACAGTAGCATTTTGTTATATAATAGATTTATCATTAAACAAATACTTTCCCTCTTAATCACAACATATACCTTTAAAGAAGAACAGAAAAGTATAATTATGTTGATATTACAACATAATCTTCTCAGTTTTCTTAATACTGAGCACCATAGCAGCACTGGGTGCAATGCAGTAAGTAAGCCATAACACATGCCAATTTGGAATCACCCATTAAACTAATAACCACCTCTTTGTGGATGTGTGAGGAAAAATGGAATACCCAGAAGAAAATGTCACACAGACAACGACTATGAGTGAGATTCATACCACAGATGCCAAGCCCATGTAGTGGCAGTCCTAACAACTGCTTTAACTTGGACAATATTATGTTGTAATCTAATATATACTGTAAAGTGCCATGTGTAGGGATAATAAGAAGATAAGTATCAGGAGATCTCATAGAGGAATAAAGTTAAAAGTAGGTGGCAGAGTGATTAGTGCCGCAGGGTCATAGATACAAAATCCAAAATTTGAATCGTGCAGTGGGTCATTGTCTGTGAAGGGCCCGTACATGCTACCTCTACTGTGGGGGTTTCACTCTAGGTTTTCCATTTTCATTTCCATATTCCAAAGCAACGTGCCTTCTGTAGTGATTCTAATTCTGCTATGTGGGGTTTGTGTAAGAATGAGACTGGACCGGCACTGTCCATGGTTGTTTCATGCCTAGTATCTAATGCTGATGGGATAGGCAGCATGGGAGACTTCGTTATTTTAAATGGGTTTGAGAATGTTATGTTATGTGGTGTGGCACGCGGATGGGGGTTGTAGACCGAGAAGACCGGAGGATGGCTTGTGCCTCCTCCAGACCTTGAGGGGGCGACTGCCCTGGGGGCCACAGGTACAGAGCTGGGAAACTCGACCCTGTAGGGGCCCATGGTCACCACCAGGGGATGCCCCAATACCAGTAGGACCCTGGACCTCAGCACTTCCGCCACACCCAGAAGTGCTGGGGGGAACAAAAGAAGGGACACCTGGAGTGCTTCCGGGGATACAGGCGGCACTTCTGCCACACTAGGGTGTGTCAGTGGGAGATTGTCGGGAATACACCTGGAGCACATCCGGGTGCTTATTTAAAGGGGCCACCTCCCTTCAGAGGATGAATTGAGTCGGGAGAGCAGAGTGGACAAGGTCTCTGGAGGAGAGAAGGCATTGTGTTGGCCGGAACTTTGGGGTATTGGGGCTTGTTGAGCTGAATTGTGATGATGGAAAACCTCAATAAATGTATGTGGGTAAATCTAACGTGTCTGCCTGTCTGTATGCGGGTCAAGTTCCACAGTGGGTAAATACATTACAAGAAAGAAGGAACAGAAATGATTGTGATTGTACGTAAAATGAAAACCAATAATCACTTCTTAACAAAAAGTTAAAAAAAAACATCCAATCATTTTGCAGAAAATGTTCTTTTTCTTTTGAGAAAAAAAATTGAATGAAATGTTTGCATGTCTATTCAATTAATCAATTAAGATAACTTTTGCTAAATTTCCTTGTTTACAATTCAAAGCACAATAATTACATTTGTCTGTCCCATGTCAAATTTCCCGTCTTGACACCTTGGCTGGTCTAATTGATTTGGATTTTGTGATCAGTAGGATTAGAATAAACTTGGCTATTTTAGATTGTGTCTCAGAAGTGCAATATATTGATCCATTAATTATAGAAAACTGTAATAAAAAAGTAAGATTAAATGGTGTGAGCTGGCCAAGCACAGGTCAAAACAACACTGGGACCAACAAATAATGTTTTGGACACCAGCCGGGTCGCCTCGTTTAAATCCTCATTCAAACTGAAACAAGGGCCTACTGGTAACAACTAACGTAACGCTGCAGGGCAAAACACAAAAGAAAATAAGGGCTCAGGTTTAGCTGTCACAAGAAAAGAGAGGTTTCTTGTAGAGGTCTGTCTTGTCAGGAGTCGGTCCCAAAAAAGACAGCTCAGTTCAGGCAGTCAAGCTTTTAATAACAGGAGGGCTGGAAGGGGCGGAGCTAACTTCCCTCAGTGGGTGGTTTCTCGGAGCTGCAGGGAAAAAAATGGAGATGACACAGTTAGTGACAACATCCCCTCTTGCCCTGGCAGGTTATCACCTACCTCGAATGAGCCAGCAAGGAGATCCTCAGATGTGCATGCGTGACAATGGTTAACAAACACACTCAATTTTACTCTATAAAGCATACAGCTAAGTCATACTGTTTATATATTGTAAATTCAGTTCAATTCAGTTTAATTCAATTCAACTCAGGCTATTTTGTATAGCACTCTTGACTGATTCTATCGGCATCAGTAAAGGGTTTGTGTTCTGGGTACTCATTGTGTGGAGTTTGCATGTTTTCCCCAAGTCTGAGTGTGTTTCCTTTGAGTGCTTTGGTTTCCATAGTCCAAAGACATTTAAGTTAGGTGACTGGCCCTAGTGTGTGTTTGGTATGGGAGAGTGTGTGTGTTTGTCCTGTGGTGGACTGGTGTCCCTGTGCTAGCTGGGATAGACTCCAACACCCCCTGCAACCTTCATTTAGATTAAGCAGGTTAAAAAATGACATGGCTCTTCACTGCCTCACGCCTGGACAAACTGGTGAAGATGTTGGCATGGAGCTGGACAGTTTGACATCTGTGGCAGAGCGATGGGCGCTAAGCAGGCTCCTATCAATTATGGAGAATCCACTGCATCCACTAAACAGTGTCATCTCTAGACAGAGAAGCAGCTTCAGCGATAGACTGCTGTCACTGTCCTGCTCCACTGACAGACTGAGAAGATCGTTCCTCCCCCAAACTATGCGACTCTTCAATTGCACCCGGGGTGGTACACACGGTAACATTATACAAAGTTATTGTCTGTTTTTACCTACATTTTTATTACTCTTTAATTTAATATTGTTTTTTTGTATCAGTATGCTGCTGCTGGAGTATGTGAATTTCCCCTTGGGATTAATAAAGTATCTATCTATCTATCTATCTATCTATCTATCTATCTATCTATCTATCTATCTATCTATCTATCTATCTATCTATCTATCTATCTGAATGCAAGAGCAAAATACTATGACAAGTTCTCAGGGAAAATGCAAGAATGAAATGCATGTGTAATTTTTCCAAATTACTAAATACATAATTAGTACACATGAAGACACAGATTTATATTAACATGCAGAAAAACAAATCAAAACTGATTAAAATACAATGAAACTAACAATATCTGTCCATTTGTTAACTGGTGAACTAGTGGCCAGTTGACAACAGAGGTGAGGAAAACAAAAACACCATCCCTGGAGAAACATCTGGATCGTCTACAGTCAGTTATAAAATGGAAAGTCCAAGACAATGTCAGGCACAGTCACAGGGCTGGACACCTGCAGAATGTGTTGAGTTATGCTAAGGCGGCCATTTTATTTCATGTTGGTATACCTATTTATAGACCTTGAATGTTTAAAGGTGGTGCTAATGAGACATACTGTGAAATGGCAGGGCAGATGCATAGGTGTGCATGCGTCCAAGGCATTGCAGGGTGAGTTGTGGAGCACTAAACAGTTTGTCTTTGTATCTGGATGTGAGAAGGCATCATCCTGGTGCGACGTACCAAGCTGGGAGGAAAAGAATAAAAGGAATGAAACTGTTTCCAGGTAAGTTAAAGGGCTGAAGAGAGAGAAAAGATGTTATTTACTAGAGAATAATAGGAGTTAGAGTGTCCATGACTGGACACACACCCACAAGCATGAGTTGTGGATTTAAAGAGCTCCTTCCAGATTACGGTGTGTAGAGCAGCCCACATGAAGGCATGTGAGGTAGGTGGAGGGGGCTTGGTGAGGCATCTGTCAGGATTGAAGGAAGGGATCTCATGGACATATAAAGCAGGAAGACTGATGTTAAAGATTGTCTTTATTTAATAATAATAATAATAATTCTTTACAGTTATTTAGCGCTTTTTTCTCTACTCAAAGCACATTTTTTGTTCATAGTGAGAGGGGAACCACTTCAACCACCACCAATGTATAGCATCCACCAGGATGATGTGATGGCAGCCATGTTTATGCCAGTGCACTCACCACACATTAGCTATTAGGTGGTGAAGTGGTTAGAGAGAGAAAGCCAATTATAGACAGGAAATGATTAGGGGCACAGAATGTCTAGGCCATGGACGACAATTTAGCCTGGACATCATGATGCATCCTGTTCTTTTCGAAGGATGCCATGGGATCTATTATAACCACAGAGTCAAGACCTTGGTTTTACATCTCATCCGAAGGATGTAGCCATTTTTACAGCGCAGTGTCCCCATCACTACACTGGTGCATTGGGCTCCATTACGACCATAGGGAAAACAGCCTCTGCTGGCTTCATCAACACCTCTTCCAGCAACAACCCAAGCTTTTCCTAGATGGTCTCCCATTCAAGTACTGGTGGGGCCTAAACATGGTTAACTCCAGGTGGACGACCTGTTCTGAAGTGCATGTGGTATGGCTGTTATTGGCATTGAGCTTGTCATTAGTAAAGTGCTCTCCACAGTACTCCTGAACTTTTCAAATAGGGATAGAAGGAGGTGTACGGCAAGGATAATGCAGTGAGCCTGGACTTTAGATTAATTTGTTTAACATATCTTTTTTAGGAAGGCCTTAGTTCATTTGAGCAGCCTGGGAAAGAGAGAACGGAAAAAGTTTGGAATCATTGTGTTTCTCTCTGATTTATTATTTTTTTTCGTTTCATCATTTTATTGAAGCATATGAGAATTGTGAATTGATGGATTAGTGCGATAATTCAATATTTATACTTTTGATTTATTTTCGTTATTGCCTGTTTTTAGTAAAGAAAGGTCTATTTTTACCATCTTGTATGTGTATCTCTCCTTCATTTATTCACCCTGATTTATCCTTGGTATGATTACTAGCAGCTCCCTGGTTAGACCACTGTGAGGTAAGTAGTGGGTGTGGGGCATTGCAATCCAGTATAACAAACACAAAAAGTAAGCAGACACTCGATGTACTGGATTAAATTAAAAATATACAAGGTGAGACACAAAAATAACCAGACTGGGCTTGGGGCTTTCCTGGAAAACTGTCTAGAGGTTGGCTGGACATGAATCACAGAACTATATCCCTCCTACACACCCTCTCAAACCACAGACCGGCTAGGTATATCCTGTGAATAGCCCAGTCAGTATTTGCACAACAATCGGTACACGAGTTGCTGCGACAATGTCGGGTGAAAAAATTGAACAGCAAATCAACATCAAATTTCTCACAAATTTTCTCTTTTTCCGTAAAGCAGTTTTTCACTGACAAAAACATTCCTGTCCTCGATCATCCTCCTTATTCACCCAGTTTAGCTCCCTATGATTTTTATTTGTTCCTGAAAATCAAAAATGACCTGATGGGAACATCTTTTTCTTCAATGGATAAAGTGAAGACAGAAATGGCAAGCCAGTTGAAGAGCCTCAAGCAAGAAGACTTCCAGCACTGTTTGAATCAATGGAAGATACATATGGAGCAGAGAAGAGATCAGGAGGAGTAGTATATAGAAGGTGACAACGTTTAGAATGCTGCAATTCATCAATAAATATTTTTTTTTACCAATCCAGTTATTTGTGTGTCTCACCTCGTATTATAACATATGAACACTTGTTTTTAACATACATGCAAAATGTATATATTTTTTATGCAAGAAATAAACAATATAGATCCACTAGGTACAAATGTTTGATCATATTCCACAAGTAATATATCAGTGTCAATAAACAACAAATTATACATAAAACATATCATATAACATCCTCACATACATGATCCTGTAAAATATGAATAAAATGAGAAGAATCTTTAACATAAGAGTGTGATAATAGCACATATGGTGACATGTAAAAGTCAATGAATATAGTAAGCGGTTGTAAGATAAAATTCACAGAAGAGACTATAGGTCTACCAGGAGAATTCGGAGGATTTTTATGTATCTTGGGTAACACATAAAAAACAGGAATACATGGATAGGGGTTCCGTAAGAAATTAGCATGTTTTTGTGTGATGCTATCAGAGATCATACCTTGATGGATCACAGTGTCATTGTGTGGTTTACAATGTTTATTTGATGTTTGTTTGATCTTGTTAGTTGCTAGGTGATCTTTTTGGTCTAATATGTCTTGATTTTGTACATGTTTTTGTTTACTGATATGCAGTTTGTACCTTGTCCTCCTGGTTTATGTAATTATTATATGATTTTTCCATCTTGGGTTGTACATGTTCTTGGTTGTTATATTATATGTTATATGTATAACTGGTTGTTTATTAACTCAGATTTATATACTTGTAGGATATGATAAAACATCTGTACCTAGTGGATCTATATTGTTTAAATCTTGTATAAAAATGTATACATTTTGTATGTATGTTTAAAACAAGTGTTCATATGTTATATTATTAATTTAATCCAGTACATCTAGTGTCTGCTTACTGGGTTTGTTTTGTTATATTTGTTAGTAAACAGCTGTATTTGATGATTTTTCTCTTTTTTTCGGTATTTATAGTTTATTGCGGGCGGCACAATGGTGCAGCGGGTAGTGCTGCTGCCTCGCAGTTGGGAGACCTGGGGACCTGGGTTCGCTTCCCGGGTCCTCCCTGTGTGGAGTTTGCATGTTCTCCCCATGTCTGCGTGGGTTTCCTCCGGGTGCTCTGGTTTCCTCCCACAGTCCAAAGACATGCAGGTTAGGTGGATTGGCGATTCTAAATTGGCCCTAGTGTGTGCTTGGTGTGTGGGTGTGTTTGTGTGTGTCCTGCGGTGGGTTGGCACCCTGCCCGGGATTGGTTCCTGCCTTGTGCCCTGTGTTGGCTGGGATTGGCTCCAGCAGACCCCTGTGACCCTGTGTTCGGATTCAGCGGGTTGGAAAATGGATGGATGGATGGATAGTTTATTGTAATCTTGGCCAACTAGTTGACCATCCTTTCCTGTGCATTCTACAGTAGAGTCTGTTGTAGACCGTCCAATCTGAGGACAGAGCCCTTCCATCGAGTATAGCAGGTGAATTTTCCATTTGCAGGAGAGCAGCTTGGCGGTAGAGTGGTGGCACCATGTGCCACATCAAGAAACTGGGAAGAGAAACAGAACAGAAGAGGGTTAATAACAATTTATAAATGTTGTCTTACTTTTATTTTGGTACAAATGACTAACAGACAAAGAAGTTATAAACAACTTCTTTATAATTGAAATTATGTGACTTACTCCAGATCACACAATAAAACAGTGGCATGGATATGACTGTCAGTCTTGTGGTTTACAGTTCACTATCTTAACAAAGCATCAGCTTCTTCCAGAGCCTTTTATAATAACTTAACAATTAAGTTATTTTGTCAATATGTACTGATTAAAAAATGAAATGCAGCACTTTTTGTTTGGCTAAAATCTTTTAGTTTATTGCTGAAATAACAATAAAAAATGGAACAAGAGGAAAACAAACCAGTACCACAGAAACAACAGGAGAAACATCACAACTGTGACTATTAGTCCTTCAGTATCTTGTGTGACCATCTCTTGCACCCACCGCTGCTTGACACCAATGATACATATGCCCTTTGACTCTGCAGTTGTGGGATTTTATTTCATTCTCACAGAAGGGTCTGATGAAGATACTGGCCTTTGACAGGCAGAGGGTCACATCTCTGGATGTTGTGTTTCAGGGCATCTGAAAATTGCTCTATAGGGTTAAGTCCTGGAGAGAAGGCAGGCCAAGGCAGCACCTGCACACCAGCATTCACTTCTCTGTACAACTCTGACCACAGCAGCTGTGTGTGGCCTGACATTGTCCTGTTGTAAAGTTAGATGTCCAGGTGGCATTTGTAGGTAGCCTCTGACAGGCCAACTTTCTCTAAGGCCAGTATCATGGAGCCTGTATCTTATTATCCTGTCACTGATGTGGGCATTTTGCTTGCTGGCTGTTTCAGTAGCAGTTTAGGTGACAGATCTCAAAAACGTCGTTCAGATGGAGCAGTCAGATGTGTTGGCCTTGCTCTTGTCTGGTAGCCAGTTCATCTGTGTTTTCCAGTTTTCTAGTGGCACATGACATGTCTGCATGCTACATAACAATGACATTCTGCTTTGTTTCACGTGCTAAGGAATGCATTGAAAACTGTCTGACTAGGTGTGGCCTTTGCCTCGCTGACACCTAAGTGTTGAATTAAGGCCTTGTTACTGATGACCTGATCAGATATTGCTCCACTTGGAAATTAATGAATAAATGTACACCTATAAGCTTATGTGTGTTTGGCAAGTAGCGATGCCTCAAAGCACAAACTGAATAGCTGGTCAGACGGCCAAAAAAAATTGGACACATTTTTATGAAAGTACACGAGTTGTTAATTCTTGGTGATGTTTTGTTTCTTTTTTCCATCAGTATATTTCTATATTTTAGATTTCCCTTAAGAAGATTTGATCATTTCTTCCATAACGTCTACGTGTGTGTGCTTGTGGTACTGATAATTCATGAACAGATTAATTGATCCCAAACAAATATGGCAGTCTTGTTATAATCTGAGAATGCTAAACCCTACTGATATGAAAAAAAATTTTTCAACGGAACTTTCATTTTACTAAATCTATTTTTTTTGGATGTAAAGATCCTGTTAGTAAAACAAGGTGTTACAAATGGAAAGTTGTAGAAGATCAAGATTTTTGAATGCCAGTTTTACTTTGCAGAAACCTTTTGCTGTGCCTTCCATTGTGATATGTTTTTTTGGAAAAATGTTTCCATACTAAAACAGTTGGAAGAGTAAACATCTACAGTATTTGATTAGTTTTATGTGACATTCTCAATCATGCTTGAGCAATAGAAAAAATTAGTGGTGAGATGACCTGCCATGCCCTGGTCTGATATGCCGAGTAGATGTTCATGAAGCATTTACTGCTGTCAAGTGAGTGGTCATTTATAAATCTGAACAATGGAGCCTAAATGTGCCATCAACTGAAGTAATCAGAGCATGGAGACAGGAGGTGAATGACCTCAAACTGTCTATTTATTTATTTATTTTTCCATCTTTTAAAGAATTGGTGGAAAAAAAACAAAAACAAGAATGAACAAAGCATTTCACCAGCAGGGTGGTATGCCAACACACTGGCGAGAGATGCTGTCTTTACAGTAATGCTACTGTAAGACATCTGCACAATCTCTTTATGTTCCTAAGTCTCCTTCCACATTTCAAAGACATGCAGATTAGATTGACAGGGGATTCTGAATTGACCCTACCCTGAGTGAGGGTGGTCTTCAAGGGCCTGGTACAGTGCAGTCAAATTAATTGGGCTTCAAAAATAAATGAAGAACTAAACTGCAGAAAGAAAAGCAAGGTTTGGACCCCATCTTTAAATGTAAATGTCCATACTCAAACAGTTCATGCAGACCCACATGCTCTCTCACATCAATTTTTACTCTGCTAGACTTTTTGGGGTAATTTAATTTACATACATTTGCTGTTTTGGTAAACAGAAAAGAACACAAATGCACACAGCTCTTCTGAAATGTCATCTATAACAAATCAAAAGTTCCCTTGATAGATTTGCTTTATTTTTTATGTTTATATTTCAGAAATATTGAAATTGAATATTGAACAGTTTAAAGCCTGATTTAATCAAATGATATGTCCAGCAGAAGAAATGAAAAGAGGCTTTATATTTGCAATTATCCCCGTAGTACTAGTAGTATTAAGAAGGAGTGCTAATCCACTGAGATCCATATTGTGGTTACAGAGGCCCTATTTCTTGAAAACATAACAGTAGTACTGAAAGATTTTCAGGTTACTCATTATCTACATTTAAAAATAAAAGAAAAACAACTTTCATTCTGCCATGGAAATTGCAACTGGAGCTAAACATTAGTGTAGATGTTCCATCCAAGAAGATACATGATGGAGTGCCTTTCTCTCACGCAAGCCTGATTAACTGCTTAGCTATACAGTGGCTCTCCATCATCGTCTTTCAGTGTCAAGGGGCCTTGCCATGAGATCAATAAAGGTCTCAATGACTTCATGGTTTTTGATTTCACTGCAGATCTTTGCTGATTTCCATCCACCTCTCCCCCTAGCAGGTGATGCATAACATGGACTGGTGCCTGATGTGGCTCCAGTTGTGAAAGGTCTTGTATTCAGGAATAATAATTTACTGAAATACTTTGTTGTAACTTGTAGTTATAATAAATACCTTAAAATAATATATAATCTTCATTGCTTTTTAATGGATGGGGAAGTCTCTGTATTTCTGGGATCTCACATGAATCTTTTTTATACATTTTAGCTAATAGGCTTCTAGTAAAAGTAGTTCAAATAAATACCATACATTGTCTCAGAAAAATAAAAGTATGAGTATCACAGCTTGTAGTAATGCTGTAAACAATTATAGTAACACTGAAGAACCATTCATTACAGTCATAGTCGGCCCATTCATGAAAACCACCCTTTATATGGAGCATGCATCTGCCCTTCTATCCATTTTATTAAACCATTAATCTAATATCAGGGAGATAGGGAACCAAAACCCATCCTGGAATGATTATGCACAAGGCAAAAAACATTTGTAGGCTAATTCAGAGCTGCTAGTTAGCCCAACCTGCAAGTCATTTTCATTGCTCAGAACAGCCCACACAGATATGGGGAGAACATGTAAACTCCACTCCAACAAAGACCAGGCACAGATTTCAAGTCCAGGAGTGGACTCTGGATCTGTGAGGCAGCAGAACTTCTCACTAAGCGAAAAATAAGCAAGCAAACAAACAGCACAAGCTAGGCATATGACTTGACAGCAGACTGTGGCTATATAAGCCCTGATAGATGTGTGTAAATGAAATGGTCTACCAATAAGAACTCAAAATAAGGTGGTCTTGGGAAGAACAGCACATTTTTGTGGATAAAGGCAAGAAGGGCATACTAAACCATGGTTTATTGCTGTAAAAGTATGCAGTCATCAATAAACATGATTGTAGATATACATGTAGATCTTTGCATTGGCTCACTGTGGCAGCACATATTAAGTTCAAGTCCTTGATGCCCAGTACTATAGACTAGTCAATGGGTCAGCTCTCATATATATGAAGACATTTGTGAGGTCTTATTTGTCTTCAATCCAGACTCCTTTCATGTGTAGTTCCTGGCTGGTGGAATGAGCAGTCCACTTCTTTTCAAACTGCTGACTCCCTGTGTTTAAGAAGCACTTGAAGGCTTCCTTGTTCTGTGAATTTTTGCCTAATTGAAAATGGCTTTGTTAAGTTCTTGTAATTAGGTCGCATTTTGTTTTAAGCTCTTGACTTGTGATGATCAATTTTGTAATCTTGTTCTGTAACACTTGTTCCTAAGCTGTCTCCCAGATGTTTACTCGATAATGTCGAGCTATTTTTAAGTTGCTTTGGGTTAAAGTAAATGTACAGTTTGTAATTTGCGGGTTTACTATTTGCGGATCCGTCTATTCACGGGTTTGTCATTAATAATGTTGAAGATCGCAGACGATGCAAGTAGGCTAAAAAATGTAAAAAAAGTTAAAAATGGATTAGTAAGTTATAAATGCTTTAAATGTATGTAATATTAATAATTTCTATTGTTTTCTTTCATAAATATACATACAAATTTATTATAATAAGTTACAAATTGTTAAAACATTTTTGTTCACTAAAGAACTGCTGAACTACACACTTTGTCTGGGAGACACTATGTATCTTTGTCTTGGCTCTTTGTGTGTGTGTGTGTTAGCATACATTGAATTTGCCGATTATTTCATTCGCAAGGGTTATGAGCACCTAATCCTCGCAAATTACAAGGGCCGACTATAAATGTAAATGATTGTCTAGAGTCATGCTTGTTGCATATAAAACCAGGGCAAGGCATCCTCTTAATAATAGTTTGCAATATTTGTGTCATGATGTTCATTGCTTTAAATATGTGATTACCAAATAGAATTTTTCCTTTGTTTTAAGTGTTTGAATATATTTAAAAAATATTGTGTTTGTAGTGGTAAGGCTTGGTCAGGTCAAAAAGGTTTGAGCCTTATTTCACACGAGAGGCCCTCTGCCTCAGCCAGGATAGGCCTAAGACTGCCAGTATTTAATTGCCTACACCCAGAACTAAAACCAAGTCTGATTTTGTATTAATTTCTTTTCCATATTTGAAAACAATAAGACTGTTTAATTTGTTAAGACTATTTAATCGCAGGCAAATTCTGTATTAATGAGAAAAACAGAAACTGAATGCAATCTAGTCTTTCAGATTGTAAATGCAGATACTATACTATCAGCTTCATCCATAAAATGCTGCAGTCATACATCCCATCATTATCACAACTGAGTAAGCCATTTACAGGGTTTAGGGGTGGCTGGAACACAACAGCAATGGGTGCAAAACAAGAACCAACCATGGCCAATACATTGTAGAGCAAACTCATGCAGACACCTGCACAGGGTTAGGCCTAGAGAGAGCCACACGTGTTTCTGGGAGGTGGGAATACCTAGATTCTACACCGTCAGGACAAATTGTACATTGTTATATTTCTTCTAATAGCTCCATTTCAGGGATTTAGTTATTGAATAACTTTTATGAAACTAACTATGGTTGCATTGCAGTATAGCTTGTGATGGCTTAAGCCTTACCCAAAAAGCAAACAGCCACACCTCAACCATATATAATATATATTGAATAGGTTTTAAAATAAAAGTAGGAAAATGCTTTTAGTTCAAATGTCTCTTTTTATAACTTATATGACCACATAAGGAAATTCAAGTAAGATTTCCTAGGTTAATTTGTACAAAAGGCAAATAAAGAAACTTGAATCTTTAATCCAACCTGTAAAAGCCATTTACTAGTCTTGTTACTGGCCTTTCTTGTCTGTGTGTCTCTGGAAGCTGCAGTAGCAAAGTTATGAAATCCTGTCACAGTGATGAACAGAAATGGTTGTAGGTCATTAAAAATGCACACAAAAGGTTAAGCTTGCTCTATTTTTAGGTCTGGACCCACTGGATTGGCTACACTCCAGGATGCCAAAACTCAACTCATCAGACAAGTTTCAGGCATGGGTTTAGAAAGTAAAAATAATACTAAGAAGGGCAGGAGGATCATCATCCAACCTAGGAACCACAATAACAGAATAAAGATCTGTTACAATTAAGAAACTTCTTTGAAGAATTCAAAATAAAAGAGCATAAACTAGGGAAGAAGGAGCACAAATTTGGTTTAGCCCAACAGGCAAATCATGCAGAAAACAGATACTAATTCACTAAAAAAACAGTACCTTTAACGAAAAAAGAGATGAGAAATTCAAGTAATTCAAAACTCAAAACAAGAAGCATAAAACCAGTAGTCAAAATCAAAATGCAATGCTGAAGCCTCACTACAAACTGAACCTTCTCCTTTTATACATCCTTCAGCTGCATCACCAGGTGGTTTCGTCTTCTAGGCCTTCACTTTAAGGAGACAGGGCAGATAACTAAATCCAGAAACAGTATTAACAAAAAAACGGCAAAGTAATTGTTAAATACACTATTAATAAATAAGAAAAGAATTAAATAAATAGAACAAAGAATGGATAAAACAAACAACAATTTATAACAAAATATACAAATATTCAAAATTCAACAAAAATATTAAATAAACAAAAAACGTAGTTGAGCCAGGGATGAGACCCTGGCTAGAACTTAACAAACAACAAGCTTGGATTACAGACATGAGATTGTCACAATAGACAGATTTGTGAGTTTCATTAGAAAGAGAAAAATTAATGACGATGAAAGTGAAACAATTCCTCAATGTTTGTCATCCTCAGCCTCAAGCTGGAGAACAGCAGGTGCGGACACATGGCGAAGTTGATTTTAATGAACGGTTTAACATAAATTAAAAACACTGAAGCAGTTAACAATGTCAAGCACATCAGTTCCACAGCCACAGTCCATCAACCAGCACACCCCAGCAGTCTCACAAACTCCTGTAGAGCACAAGCTAGAAAACTGTGGAAAACATGAGTGATGCATTTGTGCCAAAGAAAAGCAAATGAAAAACATTTCTACTGTTAAAACTCAAGTGAAGAATATTTTCTATCAAATATCTACACATTTTAAGTAATGTCAATTTATTTTCAATATTGATTTCTGAGTTTAATTAATGGGTGATGCACATTTAATTAAGGAAAAGACTTGTTAAAAACTAAGCCCTTCAGCCACAAACTATACTAAATTAATGAGCTAAGTTCCCCTCATCATGCTGTGCAGCCCCACTTAAGCCACATTAGAGAAAAGTTTCCAGCACTTCTCCTAAAAATTAGTACAGCATTGCAGTCTTATGAAGCTAAATATGGCTCGCTCTTTAACATGAGAAGCCAAATTGGAAAAATTATTAGATGAAAATAATGGAAAACATGTTAAAGCTTTAATACATTAATACTGGTAATAATTAATAACAACTGTAACAACTAAACTGAATTAAGACGCACATAAGATAAAGACACAGGATGAAATTGTAACACAGTGCATGAATATCTGCATATCTACTCCTGGGTCGTGTAGCAGCCAGGAGATTATTGATTCTTATGAAAAAAATGAAAACAGGCAAAGCTCCTCAGGAAACATTGCCAGCCAGTGAAAGGCGGGGGTTCAACTGTTCATGTGCCCTCTCTTAATCCAGCATTTCCTCTTGAAACCCTGGCAGCATTCGAGCTCTTACATCAAAATGCAAGCTCAGCTGCAGCTTGCAACTTAATAGACCCACTAGTAAGATGATATCATAAAGCTTGAACCTGAAAATGCCCACTCAAGTGCCCCATCACCTTGACAAAACAAACTAAAAGTCAAAACTGGCATCATCACTAATTTGAGCAGCCACATTTGTCATCTTTCAAAAAATTATGGCCTGAACTCTAAATATTCTTTCTTACTGCATATAATCTCTCTATTTGTCTATCTGTCTATCTATACTGCTTTGTGTTCTTCTGTTAACAAATGCAAAAGTTGTTGGTTATTGAAAGAAAGAAAGAAAGAAAGAAAGAAAGAAAGAAAGAAAGAAAGAAAGAAAGAAAGAAAGAAAGGTTTAACATATTCCTTAATGCATTGTCTTCTGTGTGTTGCCAGCCCCCCAACCATCAGATCCCCCAATAACGTATTAATATGTATCCAGCAGAAGGCATTCTGCATTCTTACACAATCTCTCACCCAGACATTTAGTACAGGATGCAAGTTTATCACAAGGCCCACTCGCACTATAGGGCCAATTTGGTCTTGTCAGTGTACCTAACCTGTATGTCCTTGGGGATATGGCAGTAAAACCAGAGGAAAAACATTGCAGATACAGAGAGAACGTGCAAACTCCACATAGACAGAATCAAACATGGGTTGATTTTGAAGCCAGAACACAGAATACTGTGAAGCAGCAGCATGAACCACTGTGCCGCCATTCCACTTCTGCAGTAAAACATCACAGCTACATTCTTTTTGCAAAAGAATAGTTAGTTTTTTGCATTCCAACAGGAATCCTTAGTTTTCTTCCTTTATTTAATCTTTAAACTTGTACTAACATGGTGTGATGGCAGGTATATTTATAAGGCAGAATCTGGGAGATTAAAAAATGACCAACAGGGAAAATAAAATTATGGGACCAAATCCTAACCCCTAGACATGCTTATAGATCATAGTTGTTACTAAATTCAAAACCCAGAAAGATTCTCTAGCTATACACAAACCTCATAATCATAAATTAGAATTCAAAATTACATTGTGGAATTTAAATCCCTAAAAATCAAAAACTAAAGACAGTATTTGCTACATGTTTTGGAGTTTATCCACGATCTTGGACATTGGTAAACACGATGCTGACTTTTGAATTGTCTCCTTGGTGACATCATACAACATGATATCAGGGACCATGCCTGAGCAAAAGGCCATTACATCACAGCAATGAAGCAACAACATAGCAGTGCCTATGAACAACAAGAAAACAAAATATCAAAATAAACAGCTAATTCAAAATGAAGCCAAAAATGAAAAATGATGACTTAAATGAATGAAAAAATCCATGGAAAATACAACTGTACTGGAAAATGAAAAAGGATACTGCAAAATAGAATAAAATGAAACACAATCACAACAGAAATGTATAGTCTTTTGTGTACAATTGTTATAATATTACTGCGTGTAATGTTAAGCAGGAATATGGCCATAGCACTGCCTTTTACAAGGAACAGAAAACAGGGAGCACATAGGGATGGGTTGGACTGCAAGCCAGGAAGTTAACTGCTTTGCACTTTTTTTGCTGACGTGGTCTGTCTATACCCACTGTCTGAGGACCTCCCTCAAGGGTCTTAGTAGACCTTCCTGCCGACTATGCCAATGCAAATAAGCTGTTAAAACAAAACAGAAAGAGCTAAACGAAAATACTTGTTTATTTGTTATACGTTATAAATCAAGGCAATATAAAAACACCCTGCACTGCTCACTGTTCTGCCAAGGCTGAAAAGCTTTACAAACTGAATTTGAAAGGAGATGAATTGGGAGATTAGATGAAACACAATCAGAAATGGGCTAAAGTTAAAAAATCACCTCAAAAATGGTTTTACACTTATTCACAAGTTTGGACAATTAGCTACAGCACTTTCCTGTCTTAGATACCTGCAACCCAATGGCGTTTGTGTCAGCTCTTCTAGGAGACACATGGCAGCAACAGGAAATGTAACCAACTATAAAATACTCAGAAAAGGCATAAAATGGCAGCGTCCACAAATAAAAATGATATGCAAAATGGTGACAAGGCAAACATTGGAAACTAACACTGATAATTTCAATCTTTATCAAAAAATAATTAATGTAGAAAATAAGACAAAATTTAGGTTCTGTATATTCACAGTCATGACTCTGGCATCTGCTGAGATGCAGTCAGTATTCTAAATATAGCATCTGCTTGCTTCTTGTGCTTGCTTTGTTCTTTCTCTCTTCTTTTCTATCTCCCGGTCTCTCTTCTCATGGAGAATGCCCGTATGTTTTCCCTTTCCTTTAGACTGACATTTTCTGCTCTGAAAGACTTTTTTATTTAATGAATCTGTGGATAAAGTCAAAATTTGTCCAAGTTCTTCTTCCGGCTCTGAAAAGAAGCCATTAAAGAAGTTTGCATTTTATTTATAAAAATCTGATCCTGAAAGGTACTATTTGAAATATATACTTACATACTGATCAGTGAGGTGACACAGTGCTGAAGTGGTTATCTCCCACGTCCATGAGAATTTTGTTGAGATAATCTGGTTTCCAGTCTCACATCCTAAACAACTACAAGATTAGGTTTAATTTACTGTACAGCTTGAATTTGACCCATAATTACTCAGTGTGGGTGTTATAATGATTGTGCCCAGTAGTGAGATAATCGCCTGTTCTGATTTGTGCCTTGAACTCAGTCTCCCCATGGCTGTATGAAGGAAATGCTGGTCCAGAAAATGGATGGGTTATTGATCATTGATGGATGAATAGCACAATGCTTTTGTAGTTGTCAGGCTCTCACACATGCTTGAGAACATGAGTTTCACAACTGGACTAGTCACTGCCTATATGGATTTTGCAAGGATTCTCCTTGGGTTTGAATTGGTTTTTTTCGGAGTACTTTTTGATCCCAGGATGTTTTTTGCACTGTACCGATCTGAGCTCCTGTGACAGTACAGGAATGTACCTGGTAGAGGAGTGGTGTTTTGTCCACAGTTAAGTTCTGCTTTCCACATGGTGCAAGTAAAATAAGCTCTTGCTCCCCATGACCGTACCACAAAAAAGCTGGTTCAGAAAACAGATGTATGGTTGACTGCAAACTGATGGGCTGTGCAGTGTTACAGTGGTAAGAAGGGCAGCCTCAAAGGTTCAGAGTCATTGTTTGACAAGTTTCTAAGTTTTTTTCTAGGTACACTAGATTTTTAAGCAACTCTAGATTAGCCTAGCCTGAGCTCACATGAAAGGCTCTTGCATTTATCCCTAGCAATTCCATTATAAGTTCTCAGTCCATCTCTCTGCCAAAACATGTTATAATCAAAAAATTGAATGGTTGTTGGGTGGTACATTGGTGCAATGGACACTGCTGCTGCCTGACATCTCCAAGGACATGGGTTTGATACCTGATCTAGTCACTGCCCATATCGCTGTCTTTCAGGTACTCTGGTTTCTTTGCACATAACAAAGACGTTTATGTTAGATTAATGAATGTTGCTAAATTGGTACGTGTACTGTATGTAGGGAGTCTGCATTCAAATGTGCTTTGTGATGTTGTGCAGTCTTGTCCAAGTGTAGCTTCAGTCTTGTTCTCAATGGCCCATGATCTTATATTGAAATAAGTGGGTTTAGAGCTTAGATGGATGGAAAAATGGATGAATACATAATCAGTGGTATTGTCAAGTGTACTGAGTGAAGTAAAATTCTTGCTTGCACGTCTGGCACCATGATTACATGATGAATTGTTCATTATTTGTCACACTCATCCATTTCATGAACCTACTTTTCCAGCACAGAGCTGTCTTAAAGGCAGAAACCAAACCTAGACAGTAATGTACAAAACACAGGTGGTCCTGGGACCTCATAATTCAGCTTTTGCATTTCCAAAAGTCTAAAATTCCAAATTTAAGTGGTCCCAGAAAATACATTTCAAAAACTTGTCACAGTGTTATAAATCTTCAAAAAAAATGGCACGAAGGCAGTTGTCTGTGAGATCTTCACGGGCTGCATGACACTAGACACTTGAATAACAGAATCGTGTCTAGCAAAGGAGGGGATAGCATCCTTGACCAGCCTCGGGAGGTTTCAGGAAAGATGGCGAAGATTTTCTAAGAAAACAAATAAATAGAAGTGCCACACCGGTGTTAGTGCTTGACTTAATGGTGAATCACCTACTTGAGGACACCAATGGAAACTGAGGGGATGTTTATTTAGGACTGAATCCAGGAAGCACTTTTAAACTCAAAGAATTGTGAGAATCTGGAACGAACTACCAAGAAAAGAGGTATGTATAGTGCCAGCTTTTTAAAGTGTCACACTACTGTCATCATGATATGTGACTTCTGGGAATCACTTCCTAGCAATGGAGCTTTACGTCCTCCAACATGGCAACATCCTTAAGGAATTAAAGGCAATGCCAGGTGAGAACCTGAATCATTTATAGCAATGTTAAAAAGACAACAAAACAAAAGATGAAAAGAACCACTAGATTCATTGGCCTCAGAAACCCTGAAAACCATACAGGAAAAAATAGAAAAAGTTAAGCTTATTTGCAGTTAAGCTTATTAGCCAGATTGTAACACTTGCTGGGTGGCACTGTAGCAAATTGATTCATGGTTTGCAAATTCCTTAATCTGCATGATAAAATAGTCATTTTAATGTTTTGGTCACACAGAATCTAAGTCCACAAGGGATACTGATGTTGATCACAAGTACGAGGTGGAGTGGTTTATCTCTGCATATCTGTGAATCATATGATTTCTCCAATTAGGACATACCTATATTATGTCTAAATAGTTCATTTGTTGCATATTAGAATAAGATTTCAGGGTTCAGGCAACACTTGAGCACCAAGAGGACCCTCCACTGACTGCAGGTCTTTTGCACACTGCCAGGCAGGGCAGCAGTCCATCATAAGGTACCTGCTGAAAGGTCCATGTAGACTAAGGGAGACTGTGTCCATGAAGCAGCTCTGTTAAGCAGTGCTATACCATTCCACAGGTTGAATTATCTGCAAATGTCTGATTGACAAATATTACTGGTAACACATGGCTGATGCTGTTGTGGACAGTCTGCTGTGATACAACGTTGCTTTCCACTGGCAGAACATTAAAACCAAGCATTATGCTTGTGAGGTCAAAGCCCTGAGCAGATGTTCTCTGTTCCTTCTGCTGAATCACCAAATGCTCCCTTCAACTCTGATGAGCATGAAACGTTTTCAGTCAATAAAGGGTTAACCCAATTATTGGTGGGGGGGGGGGGGGGTATTGTTGGACAAAATATCATCAGGAGAAAGAGAGTGCAGGGGGGATAAGAAGCCTTTGGCTGCTGTTCGTTTATTATCTCAGGAATCGATACTCTAGGCCTCCAAGCAGCCACCCCAGATACTGTTGCTAAGCAACAACAACATCCAAGATGGAGGTCCTGCATATGAAGGTAGACAGCCAGGGTCAGAGGTCATTAAGCTAGTGGTCATTTTCAGCAGTATTCAAACAAGATTTTTTTCTTCTTTTTTCTAGCAAGAATCATATTCTAGTCTATGGAGATGCATTGGCAGGGGTTTCCATTAATATTGCATTGCTGTATACTTTTTAGGTCTAAAACAACATTAATTCCCAAAAGAACTGGCACCTGCACAGCATGTATAAAATGCGGATATGGATATGTCTCTGGCACCAAACTGTTTTTTGCTATAATTAAATAATTAAATTGAAAAGGCTTAACGGTTTGTGCAAAGAGAGGCCAACATCCTCAAAACTTGTAAATGGCAGGGATTCGCTGCTTCATGTGCCCTGTTCTAAAACTGGCAGCAGGTGTGCTCCTGCATCAAAATGTCAAAGCCATAGCTTTCAGCTGAATAAGTCCATTGGAGGACATTGTTCAGAACTCTGAACCAGCAAACATACCTCCCACTCAAAAAAAGAGGAAAACAGGTATTATGACAAGTATGATCAAACATTTCTTCTTTCAAAAATAATTCAGACTACAAAGCAGTTTTAGTTCAGTCACTTTCCAGAAGTTTGCGAAGAAGGCCTTAAAGGTCTTTCCCTTATTTTGGAATAAAAATTTACAAGATCCTTCAGACTGAAGTCAGAAAAAGAAAATTTCAGTCCATTGCAGGACACGTAGAACACAGAAAGAAGAGAGACTGAGCTGACAAATTTGGTCTGCTGGATTTGTAATGTGCTTTCTTTTTCCCTTTGCTCCAGAGGTTACTGGCTGCAGAGGGGGAGGGGTTACTTAGAGAGAGCAAGTTATCAATTGTGCTTTGTGATTGAATGTATTGATTATTTAGCTCTCATTAACATGCTGATTAAACAGGGGGGTGAGACGCACACACGCATAGAGAGAAGCAGAGACAGAGAGAGGAGTCAGAGGGAGAGTGAGGGCAAAAAATAAAAGAGTATTCAATGTGGGGATGATGAAGCAGAAAAGACCTAAGCAAGAAAGAAAGAAAGAAAGAAAGAAAGAAAGAAAGAAAGAAAGAAAGAAAGAAAAGGATTGATTCTTTCTCTTAATTTATGCACTGAGCTAACCTGTTCTCTGGAAAATAGGGAAGAGCTGCAAACATGGAACAAAGTCCTGGCCTTTCCTCCTGGACGAGGATGAGCAGCGACTTAATGCAAGATTTGCTGGTTCATCTGTGTCCTAGCGGAGGGTTTTGACTGAATAGCTTGAGGTGCAGGCACAAAGAAGGTAGGCATGATGAAATTTGGGTCTTCGGGCAGCTTCTCTGATACTTGCTGGCTTTTAGATTGCTTTACTGTGACACTGCTGTGCATACTGATGAGGGCATTTTTATTCTGGGCAGTTCGGTATGTGTGTACTTATTGTAAATAGGACAGTTCCCATATGGGGAGCCGGTGGTTTTTGCCATATTTTAGTATTCTTAAATGTGTGGCTGCTCTAATTGATCTCGCTCGATATCAATAGCTTGTGGAAGTCAAAAGTAGGTTGGGTTTAGGTGGTGATTTTATCAAAAGTTTCTTGAAAGCCATCTGTGTATCTGAAAGGTGAGCCCCTCCCACTTAGTAGTGCTGCATTTTACAAAGGTCAATAGCTGCAAATGACACGGAGGCTTCCAACGTTCATATCTGAATGCTTGCCTGTCTTACACCTTAAACAGCAAATGGCATGGAAAAAAACTTTGTTTTGACTGGTGAAATCCTCAGCTCTATTGTGAGCATTCAGGCAAGTGTCATTTAGTGATGGATGAGCTTGACCAGCAGTTTTCTTTGCCTTGGTCCCAAGGTGAAAAAAGTGACTGCTGGGTATTACTGCAACCAATTTCTTCATCCTGGTTAATTCTGGAATTCAAGTGAACTCCGTTATTAATTTGATGGCTTGTTTTTATTCTCTGCTTACAGTCTGAAATACCAAGCAGTGTGTCTATCTGTCTATCTACAGAATGTAATGTTAGCCAAGGTCAGGACTGCAAAAGTAGTTTGTCAGTGTGGATAGGAGGCCAGCTGTTGGGTGGCTTGCCACAAAGGGAAATTGCAGCTTGGCAAGAAGCTTGTTTCTTCACTAATGGTCAATAATGGAAGACTCCCTGCAAGTAAATTTTCTACAGATGGCTTAATAATAGCAGTATAGTGGGGGGTATTACTTGGCATATGTCCCCCAAAATCTGATATATGACAGTAGGGAAGCTTATTACCTTACCAACATGAAGTCTATATTACATTAATCAGGTCTCTGGAATATTCAGATCTGGAATATGCAGATCCTTTAATACATATTGGGTTTGAGGGATAGAAGAACCCCCTATGGTTAGCAGAAGATATTCCAAAAATGGTCCAAACACTGCAGGGGGCATTCTTGATCAAGCAAGTCAACCAGAAAAAGTGGGTGAATGGTGCTTAACATGTCCTTCTAGTCAAAGTACTACGAGAATATAAGAACATAAAAACATAAGAAATCTGACAAATGAGAGGAAACCACTTAGTCCATCAAGCCTGTTTGTTTAGCCAATAGCTAAGCTACTCCAATACCTTATCCAAATACTTCTCAAAGGTTGTGTAGGTTTCAGCTTCTACTGCATGTTTCGGTAGTTTGTTGCAGAGTCCAACAAGTCTTTTCATAAAGATGTGCTTCCTGGCTTCAGTCTTAAATGCACTTCCCCTTAATTTCCACTATTGTCCTTGATTAAGTGATTCACAATTAACCTGAAAGAATTCTGCTTTAACAATATCTTTGAGGATTTGAAAACCTTGATTAGGATCCCATTCAGTCTCATCTGCTCAAGACTAAACAGGTTTAATTCACCGAGTCTGTCAAAGTAAAACATGTTCTTAAGTCCTGGGATGAACCTGGTTGCTTTCCTCTGCACACCTTCAAGTGCTACTATGTCTTTTTTGTAGTGTGATAACCTGGGGCCTTATGTATAACACCGTGCATAGATCTCACACTATAACATGGCGTAAGCACAAAAGTGGAAATGTTCGTACGTACAAAAAAATCCAGATGCATAAATCTGTGCGATCGCCAACTGCCATGTTCTTCCGCTGCATAAATCCTAGTCAACGTGAAAAGTAACACACGTGCACGCGCCTGCTGTCCCGCCCCAACTCCTCCCAGAATTATGCCTCTTTGAATATGCAAATCAATATAAATAGCTCTTAAGCTCAGCCTTCTGTGAAAAGACAATGGCAAAAGCACAAGGGAAAATAGAAGAATTTCAGCAAATACCAAGTGAAGCCAAGGAAAAACTTACTATTTGTTGGTTTAAACAGTGGTATAAACAAACAAAAGGAAGTTGATCGAGTTACATAGCGTGTCGGAGAAACTCGAAAGCTCAACTTCACAAAGTCGCACAGTGCCCGAAATAAAAAAGAAGTTGTCACATATCAAAGTCTCCGTGAAAAGGCGAGTCGTAGCCCACCGTCTGAGTGTCATATGAAAGCTTATTAGGGTACAGAGAAAAGAAAAAGGCACACAGTGGGAAAAAAGCACCAAATGTCAACTTTAATCTCGAAATTTCCACTTTAATCAAATACTTATTTTGTCATTAAAGTAGAAAATCATAAACTTCATCTTAAAATCGTTTAATTTACTAGTTTCTCAAATCCCATCATAACTAAAATAGCATGTTAAATGCTTTGTTTTGTATTTGATCTTCTATGTGCTCTATATGTGTGAATCAGTACGTGCTTCCGGGCTTTCTCTTCCTCCGACAGGACACAGAATCCATTACATTCATAATAATACAGCTCTCTGAATAATTAAAACACTGAGATGTATACATGATATAATTTTCATGATGATAGGAGTTTAAGCATGTTATTAAACATGGGAACACGGTGGCACAGTGATTGATCGTGTCTCACGCAAGATGCTTGCTGCACCATGCATGACCTTTGATGAAATACTTTATTGTAGCAGTATTGTCCGTTTCAAATGTACTAATCTCCAATTCCTGTCCTTACTTTTCTTTCTCCGAATACCCAATCGCCACACAATCGGCTCTGTAATAGACGTTAAGCCATCTGTAAGCTTAGAATGCAGATTCTTCAAAACTTTTAAGGAACATCAAAATATCTTCGTAGTACATGTTTAATTATTCTATCCATCTATCCTTACAGTGTCACACCAGCACCAGTAAGAATACAGGGCGAGGCAGGAACAATCCGTGAACGGAGTGCCAGCTCCTCACTAGCGCTGCTGCACCGTGTCCTCACATGTTTAATTATTAACAATATAGATTATTTAAATGAACTTAAAGTTTTATCTGTATAATATAATAAACATATTTTGCTGCATTTCATCTTAAAAATGATATCGTCATCATATGTAAATACGCGGTTTATAAAGTGGCTCAGGTTGTGCAATATTATAACTGTATCACAAGTTTACAGTGAGGTAATTGTACTTAAAAATACAAACAGTTCTACAAGGAGCACTTGATGGACTGATTGAGTGCATTTATAGTTCTTGGGATGAAACTGTTTCTGAACCGCGAGGTCCGTACAGGAAAGGCTTTGAAGCGTTTGACGTGTGAGAGCAGTTCAAATAGGCAGCATGGGTGAGGCAGCGTGTGCTTGATGCTGTATACTGATAATTCTCTGCTGTAGATCCGTGATTCCCCACTCAGATATAGTGATATAAATACTCCGAGTGGTGCAGTGAGAGTAATATGGAAAAAGATGATCCGCTGTTGCAACCCCTAACAGAAGCAGCTGAGAGAAGAAAAAGAAGGTGCAGTGAGAGTAACAACGCTAAAACAGTTATGGTATTTGGAATACTTTGGCTATTCCCTGGACCATCATATAGTTACAGGTTAATTACAATCAGATGCCTTAAACTAATAAACAATATGCAGTTAGTTTCAGTGTATATGATAAAGCCGCGTGAGGAATGTGGATCCAAAAAACAAAGGGTACCCACACAGGAACAATAGCACTGCTTTGACGCTGGGTGCCGCCAGTTTGCAAAACCGAGCAGAGAACTTAGGTTTTACTTTAGATTTTATACATCGCAATTTGAGCGTGGAAACATTCGTACACAACATTTTTGTGCATACGCACCGTTTATACATGAGGCCCCAGAACTGCACACAGTACACCAGATACAGTCAAACCAGTGTATTATATAGTCCAAGCATAACATCTCTCGATTTACAGTATATTCAGAATGAAAGAATGTTAGCAAGTGCTTATCAGCAACAACAACATTCATATAGCAAATTTTTGTACATTGAAATTAGCTCAGAGTACTTTACAATTATAAAAACTATAGATACTTAAAAAGAAAGTAAAAAAGTAAAAAATGGTCATGTATAAATAGTTATTTCAGACACTAGAAATAACAAGCAAATTTTCCAGCTTAATAAACAAATGCCATGGCCAGATGACTAGGGAGGAGAAGAAAACAAAAACGGTAGCTGACTGGATGCTGGAAAAAGATAAACCTCTAAGGGTCCCAAGGGTCTAAAGAACCCTCTGGGTATTCTGCAATCCATAAATGTGAAACCAATAACAAGATACTCTTGAGGAACTTTCTTCACTTTTCCAGCAATGCACTTTTATCTGGTGGAAGTGGTGCAAAGTGCCAACACCAAGTACTGGAAAAAAGAAAATACACAAAAGTAGTGATGAGTGATGAGTCTATAAAACATAAATCATACACCCACTATGAAGTAAAGAATGAAATTAAGAGAAAAATACTGTAAATTGATGGATTTTTAGTAGATTTTAAACACGGTTCTTTGTAGGCATGCCATTTCCATGCCTAAGTCCAGAACCAACTATTGTGTTTAGGTTGGCCCTCAGAGGCTGTAGATTTTCTTATTTTTCTGTTATTTATTGTTTCTGAGACTCCTTCTGTATTTACATACTTTACATGCTTGTTTTTCTGTTAATACTGTAAATTACATTTTTCTCTAATTTAAGAAACATTTCTTGTCATGTATATTTGTGTGTGTTTCTTCTGAAAATGGTTGAGTAACACATACAGATGATAGAGACATGGCAATGTTCTTCTTTCTGTCTGTTTATTGGCCAAAATCTAAACCATCTTGTAAAATATAATGAATAACAAAATTTGACTGTTTATTTTTTCTAATGACTTTATTACATCTATCACTACATTTTTAAGAGAAATAAAATGATGTATGGTTGGCTTCTCAAACTGAGGCCAACACTGAGCCACAGTGAGCCATCTAACTACACATGAGTTTCAGTGATTCTCTGATTTGTACATTGATGGAACTAAAACTCATAAACCTTTGGACTACTATTAGAATATTCCTTTAATTTTAAAGAATGTGGTTTCATAAAATTTGGAAGATCACATAAAAAATGATTGTAGCAGGCTTATTATTAGTAGCCCATGTAAGTGAAATAAAAATATATAATGTCACATAATTTCAATTAAACCAGCACATAAATCCAGCCATGCAAAAGGTCTGCAACTTCAGTCCTCACTGATGACTCTTTACTGTATTCAGCTCTGACCAATTTATTAATAATTTTGCTTGTGCCCCATGTTGGAAGTATATTTCTCTATAGAAATAGCAACCAGGCAGTAACATTAATCTAGCAAGACAAAAATGTTACACAAAAGAGTGTATGTCATGATTTAGACATTTTCTCTGTTTTCATCTTTGCTTTTTTATCATTCTAAAAATCTGGACTTATAAGATATCAGAATTACAGATTCTGTACTTAAAGTTAGGAAAAATACAATCAGGTTTATGAATGACTAGCAAAATACCCGCGCTTCGCAGCTGAGAAGTAGTGTGTTAAAGAGGTTATGAAAAAGTAAAGGAAACATTTTAAAAATAAGGTAACATGATTGTCAATGTAATTGTGTTGTCATTGTTATGAGTGTTGCTGTCATATATATATACATATACACATATACACACACATATACAGATATATTATATATACATATACACATATATTTTTTATATATATATTTTATATATATATATATATATATATATATATATATACACATACATACATACATACATACATATACACACATAGATGCACTTACAATAACATAGAAATCAATATAAACAACATTAACATCATTATCATATGAGAATATGAAGTAATATATAAGAAGCACATTTCATATAAATATAAATAATTAAACAGTAAAATCTTCTTGTATAATTTGCTACCGTGGCTTTTCGTTGGTCTGTCCAGGATTTTAAATCACCTGTAGCTTGCAAACTGTTTCACCTATTGACTTGAAATCTGGTACACATATAATACGTCACGTCTGCTATCCGCTTTATGGGTGATGATTGTATTACTCTTTTTATGTTTATTTTATTTTAGAATCAACTCCTATCTGTGCACACCAGGGCGGCCGTGGGCAGATGCGTATGGTGTATTCACTCCATGTTATCGTGCATTGCGCTGTCACTGGTATTTTGATAAAAGAATTTGAACAATACATAAGAAGCGTATAAATTATTAAACAGTAAAACATTAACATTTAAGAAGTAAAGTTACATTAAGTACTACTGCAGTGCCTTCGGGTATACCTCATTTTTTCTTTGCCCATTACATGTTTAAATGTATACATTTTTTGGTGTACCTACCCGAGAACACGCGACATATAACCGACCGTGGGAGAAGCATGGATTTTAAAGAAGCGTTGAGTTTATCTGCTGGTTTCCCTCGTGGAATAACTGGTAATGTTTCACTAAAATCTACAGCGAGTAAAACGACATTACCTCCTTTTTTTTTTGTACGATCTCTGAGATGTTGCTTTTTTCGGTTCAAGGCTTCATAAGCTCTTTTATGTTCCATGGTGTACTTAATAAGTACTAATTATCCCAAACCATCATCTTTGAATGTTGCAAGACTTTCGCCTTGTATGTAGATCGGGGTAATTACATTCATTGCATTCCTAGTCTGAATCACAATCTGATTGTATGGGTGGTTACCTGGCACTGTAGGGTTGCCACCCGTCCTTTAAAATACGGAATCGTGCCGCGTTTGACAATGAAATAGCGCGTCCCGTTTTGAATCAATACTGGACAGGATTTATCCCGTATTTTTTTAATCATTTTTTTTTTAAAGCAGCGTCTCATGCAAATCATCCCACACGCATTTTATGAAGATGCCTCCTTTCCTACTTTTGATTGGGTAATACTTGATGTCATCGTTAGTTTGATTGGTGTTTTTAACTGTCCAGTGAGGAGGGCGTGTCTTTTAAGTACAGTCTGCAAAGTGTTGGCACTGAGATGTGGCGTCAGCGCCATACTTGAAGCCCCTAATGTTGCGGTCAGCAAGTCGGCTAACATCCGCCATGTGCCGTCTTTCAGTTGCGAGAAGCAGATCATAGAATGGTTGAAACTGTTGCCCCTAACGTTGCGCCACGGCGTGTGGTTTGTTTATACCTCGTGTCTTCTCATTAAACTTTTATCTCGCGAATATGTTATTGCAATCCGCAGCGGGAGCGTTTCTATAAACTTTATTTAAACTTACGTTTTACACCGTGCTTTGTTTCCCTTATGAACATGCTTGTATGCTTAACTCGCTCCGTTCTCAATTGTTTAATTAATTTTTTGCTCTTCGCTGTTTGCGGCTGTTCCTCCATTTCCCCCTACTTCGTTCTTTTATCTCGCGAATATGTTATTGCATTTCTTAACGGGAGCGTTTCAATAAACTGATTGAAAATAGTTTTGCATTTACCTTTTTAGTAAAAGGCGAGCTTTTAAGCCTGAGAAATCACCCCGTAAATGCACACGTTTAATTGGACATGTGTTAATATGTATGGTTACACAGTATTAAAAGACAGTGAACAACGTCAGTTACCTTTCTTCCCGCGTTTGATAAAAGGTGAGCTTTTAAGCCTGAGAAATCACCCCATAAATGCACATGTTTAATTGCACATGTGTTAATATGTATGCTTACACAGTATTAAAAGACAGTCAAAAATTAACGTCATTTACCTTCGTTCCCGCGTGCGACTCATGCTGTAAATCTCTTCCTTGTTTTTAGTTCACGTGATTACGTAGGAGGCGTGATGACGCGATACGTGACTCCGCCTCCTCCATTACAGTGTATGGACAAAAAATATGTTCCAGTTATGACCATTACGCTTTGAATTTCGAAATGAAACCTGCCTAACTTTTGTAAGTAAGCTGTAAGGAATGAGCCTGCCAAATTTCAGCCTTCTACCTACACGGGAAGTTGGAGAATTAGTGATGAGTGAGTCAGTGAGTGAGTGAGTCAGTCAGTGAGGGCTTTGCCTTTTATTAGTATAGATACTTCATAAAAGATCAGGATTGCCTTATCACTGTTATCTGTTGGGCCGATGATATCATAGCAGCATAAAGCCCTCACACGGGACCCTGTTAATCACTCTCCCATTTAAATTCAACATCCCACTTCCAAATCTTTAGTAACTGCATTCTCAGAATAGCCATGCACCAGCCACAAATGTATTATAATTAGCTGAAAAGGAAAAACTTTCTGTAGTTTATGAAGTTTGTATTAGTTGCCTATTTACAGACTTACATATTAATTATTGGTTCAATCATTTGATAGACATTATTTTTAAGTTAGAAATATACACTAAGAAAATTTCCAAATTTGATATTGACCTTTCTTTATTTTCTCCCGCCTGACCAAAAAGTGTATTTTCAGGGCTGACATGTATATATCCTATTTATTGCACATCTACAGTCATATATTTTATTTGTCAGAACTATTCTTTTTTCCACAGCAAAATTTATAAATTTAGGAAGACCTTTAGGGACAAAATGTGGTAAAGTTTGGCCAAAATGATAAATAGTTCCATTATCAAATTTTCCTGAAAATTTACCATATTATCTGTACAATAACGGTCATCAAACAAATTTGTAAGAGTATCAGAAAACAAGAATTCCTGTCGTCATGTTTTCTGGAAAATTAAATAAACCACTCATACTGTTTTTCTAATATTACATTTTACCCCAGTTACCTGCCTTCCAGGATCCACGATATGTCTCTGTGACTATGATTGTTCCCTTGTTCATTATAATATATGGCCACACTTGTGCAGTGACCCATCAACACGAATGGGGAAAATGTGTAAACTCAGAAAAAGTAATTTTTTTTCTGTTAAACATGATTTAGACTGGCTGGGGCACGGTCAGAATTTCTGAATATCTTTATTAAGCAGTTATTTGCTCTTTAATTTCTTGGAAACTCCCTTCTTTTTTGGTTTTGTTTTGTATATTGTTTGTGAGCAAGCTTCTTTTTTCCCATGCTGCTTTCTCCTTTGGTCACGATAATTTTGATTTTTTATGCTCACAAGGAGCCTGTTTATTTCAGGCAGGCACTCACATCTGAGATTATATGGTCATATCAGTGAAGAAAGGATTTGAACAAGGTCCCTGAACTAGCTTCTTTTTCCAGCTTGTCACTATTTTTGAGTGGTCTTGATTTTAAAACTTCTTTCCCTAACAACCTGATTAGTTCCTGAAAAAGAAGTGTTATGCATCTACATTATAGTTAAAATTGATGAGTAATTGGGTATATTTTAATAAATATTATATTTTAAATAATTTCTTCTTTTAATATAAGATCATTTTATTCCTAAAACACAAGCAGTAGGATATTTAATGGAGCTCTGGATTGTCATTATGCTAAATGATTAAGCAGGCTTGTATCCTTACCTTTACCTGTATGGTATCCACTGTAAATAGGCCCCATGACTGTAAAAGAGGTGGATGTAATATGTCATGGTGGCTTTTATCAAGACTGAATTTAGTACAGAAAGGTAAAAATTGAATTACTCAATTAATGGTGGATAACAGTAAGTGACCAGAACACAATACAAAAAATAAACTAAAAAAGAACTAATAATAATAAAAAAAATTAAATAGCATAACATTCTCAATTCCCTAATCTAGTTCATGAATGCAGGGGCTGACGTTTATCCAGACAACATTGGGTGCAAGCCAGGAACCAGCCCTGTATGAGCATTCATCGCAGGGCCTACTAACATACGCTCCCACTCAGACGTTACAAGGCCACTATAGAGACAATAATTACCCTGATGCTATAGAGATGTAAAGAAAACCAAAGACTTTGGTTGGGGATGGTTGGGTGCCCAACCTCAACTGCCTTGCCACTGCAAATAAGTTTAATTTAAATAAATGTAAACCTTTATGCATAGGAAGGAGACATTGTATGTATAATAACACATTTAGAGTCTTGCAACTAGAAAGTACACTTTTCAGAAATGGTTTATTAGTCTGAGTAAACACATTAAAAGTGAATAAAAAGATGTTGTAAATTTCACTGTCCTTTACTGGAGTACAAATTAGAAAATGTTTGTTTAATTTATTTAACGGACATCTGTATGTGACCACAACACCATTAAAAACATTTCTACTCAGTTTTAATCTCTTTATTATTAGAAACACCTGTGAGAAAATCCATGTACAGCAATCATGTATATTTTTGCAGGTCTCTAAAGTGCTGTGCAAGCTGTAAGGAAAGGCTGACTAGAAAGACTTCAGATTTTCAGTCCAAGAAATTATGGATTGAGTAGAAACTTGATGGCAGAATTTAAAATTCTGAAGGGAATAGGTCAGGAATGATGCCCACTGCTACTTTAAGATGTTTTTTTTTGGGATTTTATTGATTTTATTAAAATCAAATAACAAGTTTTACAAGACTTGGTTTGAAACAGATTAACCCCCACCCATAAGAAAGAGAGCTAGGCCAGCAGAGTAAACGTTTAAGCTAATAAAAATCAGTAAATAGATAAATTAATAAATTAATAAAAATAAATGGAGTAAAAAAAAAGAGAGGAGAGAATCTGCTTCCTCAGTTTAAAAGCTTATTGTAAAATGTTATTGATTAAATCCTGTCAGGTTTTGAAAACATTTTGTACAGAATTTGATTTTTTCCAATTTCAAATAATATATAACATCAGATACCACTGACTTAGAATAGGTGAGTTAGGATTCTTCCAGTTGAGCAAGATAAGTCTACGTGCCAATAGTGTAGTAAAGGCAATCACAGTTTGTTTGTCCTTCTCCACTTTAAGCCCATCTGGAAGGACAGCAAACACAGCTGTTAGTGAATTAGGAGGGATTGTGACACCAAGGCTGTCTGAGAGGCATTTAAAGATTTTGGTCCAGAATGATGTTAATTTGGTGAAGGCCCAAAACATGTGACCCAGTGAGGTTGGAACTTGATTGTAAAGTCTGCAGATTGGATCTTGCCCTGGAAACATTTTGGACAATTTTAAACAAGACAGATGTGCCCGATATATAATTTTAAGTTGAATAATTCTATGCTTTGCACATAAGGAGCTCGAGTGAATTCTGTGCATTGCTACCTTCCACTCCTTTTCTGAGATGTTGAGTGAGAGATCCTTTTCCCATTGTCCTCTTGGATCTTTGAAAGGGAGGGAATATAAAATGGTTTTATATATTGCAGAAATGCTGTCTGAGTCCTTAAGACTGATCAATATTTATTCCAGCATAAAGGTAGGTGGGAGGTTGGGAAAACTGGGCAGATTTTGTTTAACAAAGTTTCTAATTTGAAGGTAGTGAAAGAAATGTGTTGCTGGAAAGTTACATTTAGAGTGTAATTGTCTGTAGGATGCAAAGGCATAGCCTATCAATGAAATGCTTTTTTATATGTAAAAATGCAGATATTGTACATGGAACATAGTATAATGACTGGCAAATTACAAAGGCTGAAGGAAATACCTTGGGGTCCTTTGAATTTTGAATTAACCTTACAGTGGACACTTTACATGAATAGAAACTGAGAACCTAGTCCAGATTGAATAGCCTGTTCTTTTCAAAAATATACTTTATGTTTACAGCGTTAAATATCTGTCTAGACTGATTTTGCTCTCATGGCAGAAAGGCACACTATTAGATTGATTGGCATCACTAAACCATGTCAGCATGAGGGTAGACGTATTGGGTGTTATTTTGCCATTCATCCCATTTAAGAGGGGACTGTGATTGCAGCATAGCTGCCAGAAATATCCTGTAACCTATGCTAGAAAAAACTGTTTTTGAAAGTGTACGGTCAAACAGAATTTGATTTGCTATCCACAATACTCACATTAATAATACTCTCATTAATAATAATCTCATTGATTATTATTGTTGAACCCTTACTTAACCAACCAATACCTTAAAGAGAATTTAAATTCTACATACAGTATTTTTAAAAATTCCTTGTGATTTAAAGTTCTGCATTACCAATCAAATGCAAGCATACTACAAGTGTAATGGCATAATGTTTTATGTGCATAAATTACGAATAATTCATTCATTTTTTAGTTGACACATTTTAACAAGCACTGATTATTACAATCATTCACAGCCCATGTAAACAAACACATACAGTAATCAGATACATAAAAGCGTAATAAATGATAAAAGACCTTTCAGTTCATATGTTTTGTTTTGCTTGGTAATACAAAGTTCCAGATTCATGCCACCCTTTTTTGTAGAGAAATCTTAAATGCTGTATACCCAAGCATCAATATTTAAATTTTAATGAAAAATCGAATGCTTAATATTGTAGACAAGCAGTTAGTACTTTTTACGACAGATCTTCAGCTGAAGTTACTGATTTTTTGTGTATGGAGGCAATATTAGATTTTCATATCTGCCAAGACCCTTTATGTATACCTGTGCTGATGGGGAATAAAATATTTTGAGATTTGCTGCCTTCCTGTAGAGAAAATACATTTTTTTATTGGATGTGAGTTTAATTACTCATTTGCTAATTGAATTACATTTTTTGAGTTGTTCACTCAATTTACCATTAAACCACCTTTTTATCTTCTTTGCTGTAAGTACATAGTGGTACACACTAACATAACTCTGCTTATTGACTGGTCTGAGTTAAAGTCCACATTTAAGAAATACTGTACTACAATCAAAATAAAAGGGGTACATAATAAAAATGAATATGCAAGTGTAGTCAGACAATACTCAATGTCATATTTACTATAACATTCAGCATAGAAAGATAAACAATGTATGGCATTAAAGAGTCAAATTCTGAAGTTTGACATTCAACAGTCATATTTTGAGCAGTAAGTTATTCAGATGGCTGAATCCTGTAGTCTGCAAACTAATATTAAGGAACTATCTGCCAGGCCATAAAGATGAGAACGGCTTACATACAGGGTGTTTGGAATGCTGTATTGTGGCAGTGTATATGTAGATCTCTAGAAATCAATGTTCAGTGTTTTAACTGAACTAACACATAGCACAATATAAAGTGCAATATAAATAAAATTTATTATTATTATTATTATTATTAATTATAGCACAAGTCAGGACCCTGCCTGTATGAAAGAAAGCTAAAGATCAAAAAACCTGTTTGCTCATCATTCATGTCCACAAAGACCTCAGGATATGAAAGAACTCTTGTGCATGTTCTAGGGTGACTTTAATGTCACAGGTTCAAATCAGATCATCTGCAATTAGTAGGTCAAGGAATCTAATAGAGGGGAAAGTTTATAGTGATGTGCCACTGCCCACTTGTATAAAATGGGACTTTTATTCCTCAATAATATTCATGGCCAGGTTGTTGTCACAAGAGCATTTTGCATCCTTCTTCCTGTATGCTTTATGTAATTACAACAACAACAACATTTATTTATATAGCACATTTTCATACAAAAAGTAGCTCAAAGTGCTTTACATAATGAAGAAAAGAAGAATAAAAGACAAATAAGAAATTAAAATAAGACAACCTTAGTTAACATAAAAAGGAGTAAGGTCCGATGGTCAGGGTGGACAGAAAAAACAAAAAAAAACTCCAGAAGGCTGGAGAAAAAAATAAAATCTGTAGGGGTTCCAGGCCACGAGACCACCCAGTCCCCTTTGGGCATTCTACCTAACATAAATGAAATAGTCCTCTTTGTAGTTAGGGTTCTCACGGAGTCACTTGATGCTGATGGTTATACAGACTTCTGGCTTTTAATCCATCCATCATTGTTGAAACATCATGGTGCTTTGGGTAGATGGTGGTGGCACAAGCCACCACCAATAGGACACCGGAAAAGGAAACAGAAGAGAGAGTAGGGGTTAGTACAAATTTTGAATGAATAGTTATTATAATGAATTGGATATACAGAGTGTCAGGATTAAATTACAGTGAAGTTATGAGAAGGCCATGTTAAAGTAATGTGTTTTCAGTAGTTTTTTAAAGTGCTCCACTGTATTAGCCTGGCGAATTCCTACTGGCAGGCTATTCCAGATTTTAGGTGCATAACAGCAGAAGGCTGCCTCACCACTTCTTTTAAGTTTTGCTCTTGGAATTCTAAGGAGACACTCAGTTGAGGATCTGAGGTTGCGATTTGGAATATAAGGTGTTAGACATTCCGATATATAAGACGGGGCGAGATTATTTAAAGCTTTATAAACCATAAGCAGAATTTTAAAGTCAATTCTGAATGACACAGGTAACCAGTGTAGTGACATCAAAACTGGAGAAATGTGTTCGGATTTTCTTTTCCTGGTAAGGATTCTAGCAGCTGCATTCTGCACTAATTGCAAACGATTGATGTCTTTTTTGGGTAGTCCTGAGAGGAGTGCATTACAGTAATCTAGCCGACTAAAGACAAACGCATGAACTAATTTCTCTGCATCTTTCGATGATGTAAGAGGTCTAACTTTTGCTATGTTCCTTAGGTGAAAAAATGCTGTCCTAGTGATCTTATTAATATGCGATTTAAAATTCAGATTACAAGTTTTTTACCTCCGATTTGACTTTTAATCCTAATGCATCCAGTTTATTTCTAATAGCCTCATTGTATCTATTATTGCCAATCACTAAGATTTCGGTTTTTTCTTTATTTAATTTGAGAAAGTTACTATTCATCCATTCTGAGATACAGGTTAGACATTGTGTTAGCGAATCAAGAGATTTGGGGTCATCAGGTGCTATTGATAAATACAGCTGTGTGTCATCAGCATAGCTGTGGTAGCTCACGTTGTGCCCTGAGATAATCTGACCTAATGGAAGCATGTAGATTGAGAAGAGCAGCGGACCCAGGATAGAGCCTTGTGGAACACCATATAGAATAGCATGTGTCTTTGAGTTATAATTACCACAACTAACAAAGAATTTTCTCCCTGCCAGGTAGGATTCAAACCAATTTAAGACACTGCCAGAGAGGCCCACCCATTGACTAAGGCGATTCTTAAGAATATTATGATCAATGGTGTCAAATGCGGCACTCAAATCTAAGAGGATGAGAACAGATAAATGGCCTCTGTCTGCATTTACCCGCAAGTCATTTACTACTTTAACGAGTGCAGTTTCTGTGCTGTGATTTGTTCTAAAACCTGACTGAAATTTATCAAGAATAGCATGTTTATTGAGGTGCTCATTTAACTGCATAATGACTGCCTTCTCTAGAATTTTACTTAAGAAAGGCAGGTTAGAGATGGGTCTATAATTTTCAAGAGCAGAGGGGTCGAGATTATTTTTCTTAAGTAGGGGTTTAACTACCACAGTCTTAAGACAGTCTGGGAAGACCCCCGTATCTAATGACGAATTTACTATGTCAAGAACATTATCAATAAGCACACCCGATACTTCTTTGAAAAAATTTGTTTGTATTGGGTCAAGGGCACAGGTGGATGGTTTCATTTGAGAAATTATTTTATGTAAATCAGGTAAATCTATCCTAGTGAAAGACTCTAATTTATTTATTATGGAGTACTGGGGTTTCGGAGGATCCTTAGTGTTGGGGAGATATACTATGTTATTTCTAATATCATTAATTTTTTGATTGAAAAATACAGCGATAGCCTCACAGGTTTTACTGGAAGTACTTAGGAGGCATTCCTTTGAGTTACCTGGGTTTAACAGATGACCAATTGTCGAAAATAAGACTCTGGGATTACTAGCATTGTTATTTATAATCTTAGAGAAATAGCAGCGCCTCTCAAGACGGACTGTGTTATTGTATTCTGTTATTTTAACTTTTAATATCTCATAGTCAATAGTTAGTTTAGTCTTCCTCCATTTACGCTCAGCTCTACGGCATGTTCTCTTTAAATCAGACACTCTTTGGGTCTTCCAAGGTATAACAATGCTAGAAGATTTTTTAACTGTCTTTTCAGGTGCAACTATGTCAACAGCAGCCCTCACTTTAGTATTAAATCTTTCCACCTTTCTATTTACATTCTCCTCGCTATTATAGTTGGCACTATAAATGGACTGATTGGTTAGAATGTTTGTAAGTTTTAAAGTTGCTGATGAGTCAAAGAAGCGTTTTTTAACAATATGCTTCTCATGAGTGTTTTCTATCATTATTTCTATATTAAAAAGTAGAAGAAAATGGTCTGAAAGACCCGTATCAATGACCTGCTTTATATCAACTTTTAGTCCTTTAGTAATTACTAAGTCTAACGTATGACCTGCTTTATGTGTAGGCTGATTAATGAGCTGTCTCAAATCAAAAGAGTCCAGGAGGTTCATAAATTCTTTTACTTTTTGGTCACATTGATTATCTACATGAAAATTAAAGTCGCCGACTATTAAGAGTGCGTCATAGTTCGTAATTAAGATTGACATCAAGTCAGAGAATTCCTCAAAGAAAGACGCGTTGAATTTAGGAGGTCTATACACGTTAGTTTCACACATGTATGTAGCAAGATTCCCCTTAATTTCAAACTCATTTGGTCTATCATCTAAAATGTTAAAGACTATTTACTTATCTATAACCATTACCTCACACATAACAGGACTTACATGAATAGTTTAATAATTATTGCCACTAATTTTAATGACTCATTCGCATTCCAGTCAACAGGTAATTGTCCCACTTAAATTTATTTTTAGAATATATTGTCTTGTGGATTATAAGTAAAATCTTTCAAGAATACTGAGTACACAAGACTCGGATGTTTTGCTGGCATTTAATACATCCAAATTCTGAAACAAATCTGGCTGACCTCTTTTAAAATAATCAAACACAAAGGTAGTTTTTATTGCTCTCTGAGGTATAATATTTATTTGTTTTGGAAACACTTAAGTGATTTTTAAAATTTAATTCATTTACTTTTCAATACATTTTTTTTTCAATACAAATCAATGTATTCTTAATGAGCACACTTGTGTGGAATGTAATAATTACAACTGGAGTATAAATAAAACATATGAAACATAATGTTGAAATATACATTGTACAATATAAACAAAAAAATCCTTCTGAATCCCAGAGAAGTTCACATTTTTTTATTGTCTTTTTAATGGCTTCTTGCAACAGGAGTTTTCCTGTTATGTTTGGATATATGAAATCAGCCACTATCACCAGATCCTTTTTGTTATATATACTATATGTCTAAATGATATGCTGTTGCCATAATTATCAGAATTAGGTGGCTTGTACAAAACCCCAGGCACTGAATCTCTGGAAATCTTTTTTACTGAAATAAATAATCAATGGACTACCTTTTTCAATGATATTTTTGATATATGGTGCTATTCCATCTCTTCTACATTGCCTATCTTTTCTGAAAGATGTATATTGAGTTATATTATATTCTTTATTTTTTTCATACATTTTTTATTCTTCATTTTCAAAATTTCCATCCAGTACAAATGTTTTATGTTCATTTTTTTTTAATAATGAGCCTTGATGTACAAATAAACTTTATACAACAGGATTTTCAGTTGTAATGATTTTGAATAGGTTTGGCCTTTCTTATGTATCCTCTTATTGCTGCCCTCCTACAGACTAATTAAATGTCCAAAAAATTTTCTAAAGATACCTGCCCCCAAATATGTGTTCATCTCATTAAATTAAGTGTTTTGTAAAAAGATTTCATATGGCTTGCAAAAAGCAAACACTGTTGTTCCTGGCATGGCTTCATTTGTTTATCATGACTGCAGATTAACTTCCAAATGTACCATCTTGCTGTGCTGTCACAAGAAAAAAATACTAAATTGATCTTAGCCTTGAGTTTGTTTTCAGGCATATGAATTTTTGTGTTCAACATCATTTGTCCCAACATGAACTACAACCAGAGGGTGTTTGCTTGCCGTAGGCAGTAGATTTTCTGCTTGCTGTGTGATGGGAGAAATTCAAGCTTCTGGTGAGCCGCACAGTGTTGTTGATTCACAGTCAGCGCTGCAGACAGAGCTGGCAGATAAACTCAGGATGGAATCTTCAATGACCAGCACCTCACATTCATTTTCATATTTGTTGTGGTTTTCCTCATTTTCATTGTGCAGTGAAATCTATTGTGTAATTTTTTGAAGTATGGGCTTTTGAATTATCTTTATTTTCATTTGACTAATTTTACCAAAGCGTGATCTATGGCAAGACACATTAACATTTAGATATGCTTCAAAATACATTTCAATTATTTTAAAATGTGGTACAGCTTTTCAGATATCTGGAACTTATATAAAGGCATTCTTAAAGTAAGTCCCCTTATATTTTAAGGTGTATACAATGTATTTTGAGATATATGAAAAACATTTTCATACACCTCATGTATATTTTCATGTATCTCAAAAAGACTTCTGGTGCATTTCATGATATGTCAAAGATACTTTCAATATATATTAAACTGATGCCTGACTTATTTTAACCTGTAGGTAATTTTTTCTGAGATATGTTAAAATTACTTCCTACAAATATTTATTATTGTATTTGAGAAATCTTAAAATGAGAAGGAATTTTTCAATATCTAGAAATCCATTTTGTGCATCTTTAATTGTATTTTAGAAATTAAATTTGAAATAACTACAAATATACATTTTAAGATATTTGAAACAGAGGAGAATCACATTTTAAAATATCAAGCAATATATTTTAGTGTTCCAAAAAATATACATTTAGACATCTCAGGCAAGAAAAAATATGAAGGTAGATAGATAGATATGAAAGACACTGTATAACAGATAGATAGATATAAATGGCATTACACTTAGATAGATAGATAGATAGATAGATAGATAGATAGATAGATAGATAGATAGATAGATAGATAGATAGGGGAAGTTTGGCTTTTTACAGAAGCTCAATAAATACTTTCCACACATAAATATATAATATGATAAACAAGCCCTCTCTCAAATGCACACCCAGAATGACTAAAAGAAAGAAAACTAAAGAGAAAGAAACACTTCTGACTTGGATAAAGACAAGAAGAGCTGTTACAGTCTTCATTACATCTCATGATATCTTCAAATAACAACGAGACCATTTTGACATATCTCCATTCCATTCCAAGATATCTTAAAATGACAGGAAGTCTTGTTGAATACACAGTAGATGTAAAAAAAATCCATGTAAAATATTGTGAAATGCATGTATTATCAGATATTGATAGTTCATGTTAAGGAATCTCTAAATTTTAATCAAGCTTGCTCTCGTAATCCACTGCAGTCTCTGTCATATGTTTCTTCTCTATGTTTGGAGTAGATATTTATAAATCTGTGGAGCTTGTTAGGCCATCTGTCTCTTGAATATCTCTTGAATATTCAATTTAACCCTGGTGCTCATGTGCAATTTTGTGATTTTGTTTGTATATACAAACTGATCAGGCAAAGTCTTGGGAAACATTCAGTGTTTTGCATTCTTTCACGTATGTTTTCTTTAACTTCAGAACAATATTCAGTAAAAAAGAGTTAACTCATATCATGCAAAAGAAATTGCATCAGCCGATGAGCTACTCATTTAATATGTAAACTGGATTGACTCTGTGGAGCTTGTTATTGTCAAAATGGTTGCTGTCATCCTTCCACCTACTTAATTTTAGGGTCACAAGGAGTAGCAATCTACCCTGGCATAATTTGGAGCAAAGCTGAAACCAACCCTAGTTAGGGTGCAAGTTCATTATGGTTGATCTTATATGCCAGGCTTCTGTAGTATCTGGAACCATATCAGAGTTGTGGTTCCTGAACATTAATTCATCTTCAACCTTTATTGCGAGTCTCCTTTAAAGTTCATTTCTGAAACACAAGGAAGGACTTCAGGGCACTATTGTATTTACTCCAACACTTTTATCAGTTTCATAATTGAGAGATGGCACGTCTCTACCTAGAGTTAGATGTGTGTTGCCCATGAACTGAGTGAGTCACAATTAAATCTACATGCTTTCATGCCCACTTTCCCCTTTATACTTCTCTTTTAAAAGTATTTCATATTTACAGTCATCTTCTTCACATGCCTTTTACACAAACACTGTGTCGGGCTAAGGCAAACATCAAGCATTAAAAATGAGAAAACTGAATATGAATACATGTGTACATTAGTGCAGGGATGTATACAGCACCATCTTTTGGAGTGTTGTAAAAATGCATATTTTTAGTGAGATGGTATGAATGTCTTATTTTTATTATGCTTTGGCAAAATATGTACATTTTGAGTGATTAGAAAGTACAAATTAAGCAAGTGATAGAGACTAAAACTCAAACAGGAGCATGAGAAGTTTAGTACTGCAGTTAATCCAAACTCTCAATAAAAAAATGACATCTCAAACAAAACTGCAGCTGCCTGAAAGCTGTTTGGATTTATAAAGCTTGTAGAGAGCCAGAAAGAGTGCAGAGGGGCAGAAAGTGAAATAAAATCAAAAGAATGCCTTTTATGGATACAACAAGAGGAGTCGAAAACAGCTTATTTGTTGATTTTACATGTCCTACCACTAAATTACATAGTCGGTTAGTCTCAATGAATAAACTGGAGCATATAAATGCTAAATAGGGGAGACAAAGGAGAAAAGAGGAAGAAAAAAATAAATAAATAAACAGTATGAAAACAATAGAAGTCAAGTCAATCTGGGAATAGCCCTGTAAGTAGTCAAACTGCTTAGAGTAAATTTAAAAAGTAAAAGAAAAAATGTATTAGAGGGACCAGTTATTTGACATAGTCTGTCTTTGACTATCACAGTGCAAAGCCTCTGAGGGGCAGGTAATGTGCCTGAATGTGAAGGCAGTGGCCCATTAGCCACTAGACTGCTGGTTTAATCCTGTGGAGTCTTTGACCCTGAGAACATTGGGATGATAAATGTGTCACTTGATGGTAGGGTCACAGGGAAGCAGGGTCTTTTTTTACCACAGGTAGAAAACCGATATGGTCAACATGCCAGTTCATCATAGGGCAGGCACATCTACAAACCCACACCCAGCCTGTTTATAGATTCTAAGTAACCTAAATAACATAATTTAAGCACATTTATAAATTTGCGGTTACAAACTGTTTGTGATTATCATTCTTTTTTTACTCCTTTTTGTTCATATCTCTAATTGTATGGTTGTTAAAGTTTACTAGAAATGATAGAGGTCAATCAAAAGGACCAATTTCCTCGTACAGAAACTTCCATCACCCTTCCATTTCCTTTTGTCAGCTATGATGAGATGGAGATTACTGTAGCAGCTAAGGTAAGGATACCCTACACTCCCATACATATCATGCCAACTAATAGCTGGCCTTCATCCAAGTACAGTACATATTTTGGACTGTGGAAGGAAACCAAACACAACTCTCTAAAAGGAAACACATGCAGTCATGGATAGGAAATGCAAACTCCATGCCGAAGAAACCCAAGTGAGGAATCCAAACAGATTGAAATTCTTTGAAGCAGGAATGATATCTAATTTCCCAGCATGCCTCAGCATTTTTCCATACACCCTTGAGCATATTTCTGTCCAGGTCACTGCCTGTAGGACCTTACTTTTATTCTATTAATTAGTGTTCCCTAATTCTAATTTCTTAATTATTTTGTCTTTTTTCTCTTTCTTCATTATGTAAAGCTACATCATTTGTATGAAAATGTGCTACATAAATAAATGTTGTTGTTTGCACATTATGCTAATGACTGTGTGGGTTTTACTCATGGCACTCTTACTGAAATGTCATGCTGGTTAGGGCACTGGGGGACTCTGGTAGTTTGTACTTGTGTCTGACCTGTGATGATTTAGCGTCTTGACCAGGTTTGTTTCCTACCCTATTGGTAGAAGAGACATTACCACCCTGTGATCAAGCATTCAGATCAGTTGTTGAGGTGGAT